>NW_009225284.1:2102-19329 GCF_000690835.1 Fulmarus glacialis
GAAGTAAAAGCATTACCTCCAAATACATCTGCCCAGAAAGCAGAAATCATAGCCCTGACAAGAGCTTTAAATTTGGCTAAAGGTAAAAGAGTTAATATTTTTACAGACTCTAAATATGCTTTTGGAGTTGTTCATGCCCATGGAGCGATATGGAAAGAGCGAGGACTTTTGTCTGCCAGTGGTCCACCTATAAAGTATGAAGCAGAGATTTTAAATTTATTAGAAGCCGTACAAAAACCTAAAGAAGTTGCAGTAATTCATTGTAAAGTAAATCAAAAGGGAAACTCAAAAGTAATACAAGGAAACTGAAAGGCAGATGAAGCTGTCAAGCATGTGGCGCTAAATACCACATTCTATGTTTTAATTCCATCAAAAGAAATTCAAATAGAATCCGCAAATTATAACGAAAAAGACAGTAAGTTGGCTGAACTATTACAATGCAAAAAGAATGATCAAGGATGGTGGATAACATCGCATGGACAATATATAGTAACCCCCGAAATCATGAAGAAATTGATGGTCACAACCCATACTGAGACACATATGGCAGCAGAAGCAATGGTTGAGTCGGTAAAACGATATGTAATAGGGACTAAAATGTTATTGATTGTTAAAAGTATAAGTAACACATGTGAAATTTGTCTTAAGAACAATCCAAAAATACAAATCTGACCCCCTCCTGGATAGGTAAGGAGAGGCATAACTCCCAGTGAGTATTGGCAAATAGATTTTTCAGAATTACCAAGATGCAATCAATACCGATCTCTATTAGTATTGGATTAGTATTGGTAGATACCTTTTCTGGATGGCCAGAAGCTTTCCCGTGTCGAACCAACAAGGCAAAAGAAGTAACAAAACACTTATTAAAGGAAATTATTCCAAACTTTGGAGTCCCTTTAAGGATGTCCTCTGACAGAGGCCCACATTTTGTAGTGGAGGTTATTAAGAATATGAGTAAGACACTAGGAATCAAGTGGGATCTGCACGCTCCTTGGAGGCCACAATCTAGTGGGCAAGTAGAAAGAATGAATCAAACATTAAAGAGACAAATTTCTAAAATATGTCAGGAAGCCCAGTTGAAATGAATTGAAGCTTTACCACTTGCCTTGTTAAGAATTAGGGTGACCCCGAGAGTTAGAGAAAAAGTAAGTCCATTTGAAATTCTGTATGGTAAACCTTATAATGTTAATCTAACAGGAAGATCTGAACAAATGTATGTAATAGGAGAAAAAGTGTTAACTGAGTATCTGTTGTCTTTGAGTAAAATATTAAGTTTTTTACACAAATATATTCTTTTGAAGACACCTTTACCTTTTGAATTTATGACCCCCTTGGAGAAAAGTGGAAGGGACCCTTTCAATTGTTATTGACAACAAACACTGCTGTAAAATTAGAAGGAATAGACTCTTGGATTCACTATACTAGAATAAAGAAAATACCTCCTAGACGGTGGACATCTATACCTAAAGGACCATTTTAAACACCAGGACATAGGTACACACAGAAAATTAACAGAAGCATCCATGATATTACAGACATTTTTCAGTCCTGCTGTGTGTTGATGCTGTAAAGCTTTAATAAAATATGTATACAGAGAGAAGCCAAGTTTAAATGAAGATTCCAGAGCCATCAGTGAGAATATTTAGCTTAACGCTGCACCCAATACAGGTATGACAGATGGCCAATTGTCTGTGAAAAGCCTGATAACACATCATGGTCTCTAAGCCAATCTAGGAAACCAAACTAAGCATGGATATGAACAGTAGAAAAGAGTGCACTAAATGAATGAAGAGATGTTATTAAATGTCCGTGTATTTCAGAGGCTAAATATGTCTAATATTTTTCTAGCTAATACCTACTTGAAGGAGCCCATTGGAGATAGTGATCTCATAGGCTGTAAAAAGGCCCTGGACAGGGAATTTCTGAAGAACAAAATGCCAAAGAAAGGTTGGTTCTACTCTGTGTTTTTTTTAATTTTTTTTTTTTTCTCCTAAAGGTCAGTTTATCTGCAACTTGATTCTTCATGGTGTGAAGGAAAGCAAGAGATAGTAATAGGTTGTGTACTTTGGCTTAGCTCTGACTTGTGGGAGGGCAATGTGGAAAACGCTCCAACCTGTGACATTTGCTGCTGAAGCTCCAAGGACTATTCACTGGTTGCAGGTAGCTGAAGGCATATATCTTCTTTACCTAGGTGCTGCTAAATCAGTTGTAGTTAGTGGCAGAGCATAACTAAAATGCAAGACCATGTTGCACAGTGTAATTTGTGTGATGGAGGGAGCTTCTTTGGGACTGGAAGGCACTGAAGGTAAACGTAGATCTTGCCAAGAGTGAGGGAATATCCTTTATGTTTGTTTTAAAAGAGTGTACTTGGTAACCAGATATTTCTGGTAATCATGGGAATACCATCCGGTTCTGTTGCCTTAAAGTCCCCAGAGTCTTGATATGAGAGGTCAGTGACTCGCTTGAAGCTCTTAACTAGAGAAACTGCATACTCTTGAAGAGGCATGAGAACTAATAAAAGGAGCACTGGATTTCAGGAGAGCTGAGGTCAATTCCTGGCCTTACTACTGTCCTACTGAGTACCTGGGTACCTCATCTTTATTCTGTGCTTCAGTTATCCCACCAAGAAAACTGGCAGAGGCAGACTCTTTCTACAAAGCTTTTGAACATCTCTTCAAATTAAAGCATCTTCCCAACATCGTGCGTTGCATGCAGGTGATAGTGAAGCTGCGCCTTTAAATGAATCCAAGGCAGAATCTCCTGGGTTGCTCCTGTGTTATGAAGTCTACTATGAATGAGAATGTAGGTGCTCAAATGGCAGCACTGCAGAGCCCACTGAGAAGGCAAGAACAGGCATCTCATCCTAGGGTGGTCATCTAAAATAAGTCATCTGACTCCAGCTCAGGAAGTAACAGTTTATTTCCACTGAGTGGAAAGGATTCTAGAGGACTACAGCAGACATTCCCAAGGGTGTTTGCCAGTATCACCATTTGTATCTTTTTGTGAGACTTCCCCCTTTACCTAACTCTAGTGCAATCCTCCACTTGTGGCAGTTGTTACTATTCAGTTTATTCCATCCTAACATGGAAGTCTTGCAACAGAACAGAATTCATGGGACCTCTATGCTTTGAAGGATCAAAATCTTACCCTGTCCCCATATTTAGGCTCTGACTCCAACTGAAGGAGAAATTGGGTGGGTTTTGTCTTTTTTTTTTTCCTTCTGGGGGAGGGGAAGGATAAAGACCAAGCTCTAATAAAATACAGTAAAAAATTTAAATGTATCTAAATACAGGGGGAGTGAATTTTTTGCTGCTGTGGGAGTTTTACTTATGCATGTCACTAGAGATTATGTTTCCAAGTTCAGCAGTCCTTTACAAACATGCAGAATATAATTTTTGCACAGTGCTGTGTGATGAAAGATGGAGAACTGAGAATGTATGTCTGTCTGTGTTCTCAGGGCTGTTGTCTGCATACCAAACCTTATGGATTACTTGCCAAACGATGCTGCCATTTGATGCCTTAGCTGACTTCATGAAGTGAACAGCAGTTCAGTATACTTCAGAAGGAACTGTGCATGTGTATATCCCTGGGAAAAATTTGTCTCTCAGTGTCATGGTTTAGCCTGGCAGGCATCTAAACATGACACAGCCATTCGCTCACTCCCCCTGCAGTGGGATGGGGGAGAGAATCGGAAAGAAGATAAAACTCGTGGGTTGAGATCAAGACAATTTAATAAGTAAAGCAAAAGCTGTGTACTCAAGCAAAGCAAAACAAGGAATTCATTCACTACTTCCCATCAGCAGGCAGGTGTTCAGCCATCTCCAGGAAAGCAGGGCTCCATCACATGTAATGGTTACTTGGGAAGACAAAACGCCATCACTCCGAATGTCTCGCCCTTCCTTCTTCTTCCTCCAGTTTTATATGCTGAGCATGACGTCGTATGGTATGGAATATCCCTTTGGTCACTTGGGGTCAGCTGTCCCAGCTGTGTCCCCTCCCAACTTCTTGTGCACCCCCAGCCTACTCGCTGGTGGGGTGGTATGAGAAGCAGAAAAGGTCTTGACTCTGTGTAAGCACTGCTCAGTAATAACAAAAACATCTCTGTTATCAACACTGTTTTCATCACAAATCCAAAACCCCATACTAGCCACTATGAAGAAAATTAAATCTATCCCAGCCAAAACCAGCACAGAGAATCCATTCTATCTTCTGCCCTCTCTTCAAACCACAATAAATAAGTGCATCAGGGACAGTATATATAATACTGTAATACAAAGAACAAAACTGAATCCGCGGCTTTGTGCTCCTTTGCTAAAGTATGGGCTTCAGAAAGAAATTAGAATTGATTTCTTTAAATGACCTTTTCAAGAGAAATATGGGTCTTACATACAGAGGTTTTGGGTCTCCTTCTTCTTGTAGCTCTTTCTACCATTACAAACTAGCACTGAAGTTTCTCCTAAATAACTTTGTTAACTATGTTAAAGGTGATTTAGTAGGATCTATATTACTAAGGTGTAATTTTTCCCAGCAGTGTCATTTTAACTTTACCGAAAGCACAAGACTGTTCCCTTGGGCCTGCTGAAAGCAAATATTGTTATAGTTTTGACTGTTAAGAGAAAAAAAACAAGAAAAGAAAAAGAAAAAAAAAAACAACCACACACCCCGAAAACCTGGATTTGCCTTTCAGTTTAGTCTTCTAGAAATAGTCTCAGATTTTTATGAAAGTCTGTTCACCTGTAAAGTCTGCTTTACTGCAGACCGCTCCAGGCAGTGGTCATTCATCTATAATCAAAATAACACAAATTGTAACCCCCTCCTCCAAATTTTAAGTACGGATGAATGACAGCTCCCCCTTCAATTATGAATTGGTATTTTGGTTTCTTGCTCTAAAACAAGTTTGACACCAAGGTCCTCCAAACTCTGCTTGCCACATTGTCCCCCCTGTTGACTTGCTGCTTTCTTGTTTGCATGTGGTTGTTCTTGCCATGTGTCTAAGCTTGAAGATGTCAAGCATTTTCCCTATTGGATAAACTGGTTTGCCACAACTTCACAAGCATCATCCTCTCACTGATGGTGCGTTTAGCATGTGCTGCTGCTGGACCTGCGTGTCAGACAACACAGAAGGGGCATGTGAGCAGGATAAGCATTGTGAAACATCAGCTGAAGGTATTCACCAAGCGAAAGTGTTCCTAGGGCTCCTGTTAGGTTATTCCATCACAAGTCTTGTTGCAAGCCTGTTCTTTAATGCATACTGAGCAACAGAGAGGTATTTCTTCTGAAGCAGTTTCACTTGGTGAGCAGCCATTGACTTAACTTCTTAATATTAAAGTTTCATTGCAGACCTGGGGTGAATGAAAAAGCTCAGACATACTTAGTCTTGCCATTTGCCCTGGACCTCCAATATGAGAATATCTATGTGATTACCTCCTGCAGTGCAGAGTAGCTGGAAACTGCTGTCTACAAGTTCATTTCCTTCAAATGCCAAGTATAAGCAGCTGACAGGTTGGTGACAAATCAACAATCAGGGCTCCCATAGTGCTGTCCATGATCCTTAATTCTAAAAGAAAAACATAGAACGTTGTTAATGGATTTTTGTTGCTGGGGATCCCCAGTGATAACTATTCTTTCCCCTTACATCAGTCTTTGGGGTGTACCAAAAAGAGTGCAGCATTCCTCTAGCATGTCACAAAGCTAAATTTGGTGAATCTGAAATGTATAGCAACGTTAAGTTGGGAATGGCTGGGAAGAACCAGGGCTTTCAGGAGCTGTGGGGTCATACAGCAATACAAAATGAAATTTTTGCTTTCTACAGACTCTGGTAAAGCCGTTTTTCTAGACACTGTAAGAAACTTAACTCCAGCTCATAGAATTTTTGCCTAGGCAAATAGGGTGAGTAAGTTTTATTGGGAGTGACTGCACGATGGCTGTCAAAAGTGCATTGGAAGTTAGAAAGACAAATGGAAAGACTGTGCAAGAAAGCTGGTAAAATAGTATTCTTTTTCCTCTGTAATAGCTGCTTGTTGGTTCTGATATGAGAAGGAAGAGTCTTATGGAAGGGTGGGAGGCTGGGAAATCGCAGCCTGGATCACAATACTGAATGGAACGGCTGGGGAGGCTGAAGTGCAATGGCTGCATAGAGCAAAGGAGGAAGGATGCCCCGTGCTCCAGCCCTGTAGGCAAGGGCCACTTATGAATGATATTATACAAAGCTGTGATCATCACTGCTGCACTTGTGTTGATGTGCAGGTGAAGCTTTCATTGTGTTTTACATTATGATTTGAGTGTGATTTTTTTTGCACTGATGTTGATGCCCTTTCTATAGGGATTTTAACAATACGCATGTTTGGATTTTATTATGGTGAAGGTAGGCATGAACCGTTCAGAAAGTTGAGCCATGAATAAAATGCATTTGGAATATGTATAGCAATGTATCACCTATGTAAATGCTGGGACTTGTCCCAGTCATTAAAAAGACATACTCCTACAGATGAGATGAGACCTTATTGCAGTCAGTGGATTTAACCACAGTCTGTCGTGTACAATAGTTGGCAAGCATGCCTTAGCACATGTTACCATCTAGAGGTTAAAACATAAGCCAGCTTGCAACTAGAATAGCAAATACACTTCTTGTAGATATGGTAGTAGCAGTAAACTTACAGCGTCTTGAAAGAGCCTTACAAGTATGGACAATTGCTTTAAAACTCATACCTGTCATACAGCCCAGCACTGGTTCTTACCCCATCACCTTTCATAGAGAAACTCCAGAATAAATGTGTCACTAACTTTTAGACCTATTCTGAGGTCAGGTGCGAAGGATATTTTATTTAGGAGAGGAGCAAGATCCCAAAGTGAGGACTACCTCACTGGAAATACCCATCAGTCAGCCCTTGCTCCTGTGAGCCTGAGGGCTGTTAGCTTAAATGCATCAGCGACTGCTAATTGCTGTAGTACAGCAGGAGGAGAGAGTCAGCCTCCAGAGCACCGTTGTGAGATAAATAATAATGCTAACAGTGGTGTGTGAAATAGCTAGATGCCAAATCTACACTAGGATTTACTTGCTTTGCAGGTTTTAAGAGAGTGGTATTTCTCAGTACTTTTTTGCCTGTGATTCTGGCATTAACTGGCAAAGAAAAAAATATGCTTTTTTTAACCATGAGTCTCTCAGCATATGTAGATTTTACATAGTTACTTGGAAAGTGGTGCTTGCAAAAAAGCTTAATTCTGGAATTTACTTCCCCCCGCCCCCCCCAAGAAATGCCTATACTTGCTGATTGTTGGATCGTGCTCAGAGCTCACCTCTATTGTTATTATTTATTCAATGAGCAAATAAGGTTAAGTCCTTTAACTACCTGCAAGTTCTAAATTTTTGTGCAAAATTCTGCTGTGCTCTCAGAGTTAAGTATAGCAGGAGTTTCTGGTTGCTCTAGGGTTTAGAAATGAGATCACTTTTTTCCAACTCTTAATATTAGGCAAAGAATCATGGATTCATTAGAATAAAGGTGATGCATCATTGCCGTAAGAAAGGAAAAAAAAAAGAAAATAAATAAATAAAACTGGGATTCTATTCTAGAGCTGTTTGGGAAAACATGCTTTTTCCCCCATGGATGAGAATCTTATGAATGCTTAGTTTTAAGAGGAAGAAGAGCTGCTTTAAGGTGACATTATGAACAGAAGTTATTTTTTTATTTTTTATGAAAAACTTTTGAAGCAACTCTACTATATACAGATTTAAAAGCTTAACTTCACTCTACTGTGTTTTACAATCTTGACTTATGTTGTTTCTGAACTGTCCAGATATCAGATGGTAAATATTTTCCATTGCTGTATGCAAGCATAGTCCAGAAGGATCTGTTTTGTCTTTGGGTCGTTTTCAGGAATGTTGCTGACTGAATAGTATAATAATCTTAGATTGATACCATAGCTTTATACAATCAAATACTGTCTTGCTGAATAACTTGGGGTGAGAGTAAAAACATGCAATAAATTGTAGATTTGCTCTGGTTTTTGCTTTGTCACTATACTGTGATTGAATGAGTCCTGAAGCTCATACCTCTGTGTTTGGCAGATTGCTTCTAAAACAGCAACTTGAATAAAATCATCCCAGGCCTCTCTAAGTCAAAATGAGCCCTGGCCACTGGGGAAAACTCTGCTTAGTAGGCTGGATAATGTCATCTCACACTGTTCATTGGAGGAATTAGGGAAGGAAGTTAGACACCTTTCTATATCAAACAGCTTTCTAATGGGCATTTTTTAATGCTTTACTAGCTTTTTTACTGCTTTACTAGTTACTGTTCTCTCTTTAGAAGACACTGCTTGATATTTGTAACTTTATCACTGAATTCTCCATATTTTTAAGGCCTAGATTCTCAGCTCTGCCTACCTGCACTGTTGAATGAGACATATAGTCAGTCTGGAAAGACTCTTGTGTTTGGGGTTAAATGCCACACTTGCTCCATTCATTGCTGCTGTAAGGGATCAATTAAAGAAGCGTAGGTTTTACTTTAATCTACACCTGACTCAAGCCCTTAGGTGTGCATGCATTTGGATATTCTCGGGCAGATTCAGGCAGTGCCTAACCTAGCATATAAGAGATTTGAGTATGAAGTAAAATTAATTTCTGTGGTGTTTCCAAATTTGTCTTCCTCGCTAATTAGCATAGCCACAGGCAAACTCAGGACTTTAAGGAAACTCATAAAGAAAGCCTCAAAAGGTATAACCATTAGAGAGGCTGTGTCGTTCCAGCTAATGAGGGTTTTATTTCCCTTCTCTCCACTTCCTATCCTATTAACTGAACTGTGCTTGTGAATAATGGTTTTAGAAATGGACCTGTACTCAAGTATATCTTGCCAAAAGTAATCCCAGTTAGTGTACATGAAATGCTGCCTATTTGGAAGATCACATTTCTGGATGTGTATTCTTTGAAAGTGTAGCAATTACATATTCAACAATCAGTTACTGTTACCTGGCTGTAATACTGTAACACACTGACTTTTATGCTGTCTCTTTACATTGCTTGCCTACTTCACAACATGTTGTTTTAAGGCAGCATAGAAGACTAATTGATGTGAAAGTGTTTTGGAGTCTTTGATGCTCAACTGACACACAGAAAATGACCATATATCTGTCATCAAAACAGGAACTTTTGCTTTTTTTTTTTTTCCAAAAAGCTACCCAATGTTTAAGTGAATTAATTAGGTTTGATGCACTTTTTTTCTTTATGGAACAGCTGTCCATCACCACTAGTGTTATTCAAAGCACTTTTCTGACAATAGTATTTGTAAGACTCTCTGATGCTAGGTGACTTGTAAACCAGCTGCACCTAGCACATGGACCATTAAATGGGAGCAGAGATGATGCTGCACTGCAGTAAGAAGAGTACTGCCTTGTGGAATGCCAGTCTGCAGAAGAGAGCCGAGCTGAAAGGTAACCAAGTGCATGAAAACAGCTGCTGAATAATGCAACAGGGAAAAAAAACCCAACGTGTTTCTTTGGATGTGCCCCAAAACATGGGCACAAAATGTGTTTCCAGTTCCCTCCTTCCTCTTTGTCATCATATAGCTTTTTCATGTTAAAGTGTCCCCATCACAACAGCTGAGCCTATATGCTACACTTTGCAGGAAGGGTCTATCTGCTCAGATAGCTCTGCCAATCTGAGATGTGGGGAATAGGCTATATCCTACAGTTAATGTAGAAAAGGCCAGGCATTGAGAGAACCAAGCATATTATTATCCTGATGTGGGAGCCTAGTGTGCCTGTTACTGCAGGTACAACAGAGGCACCCATGAGGACGAGAATCCAAACATACTGATACTTGTGCCTGTGCCTCCCACGCATAGCGGCTCTGCAGTAGTAACGGCCAGGCACATTTCCATGTTGCTTATTTTGAGCAGTTCTTGCAAGCTGCGGTCCAGTGGCTCCAGCACTGATGGAGGAGTGTGGGAATGCAGCCTAACTTTCTAGGTTTGACCCAAACTTCCTCTGTGGCCTCAGGCCTGTCTTTGAGACCCAGATACTTAAAGTATTTGAGGACTTACAGGCTTGGGAGAATCTGAACTCGGTCTTCATCCACTCTGCCTCCAACTTGCACAAGGGCAAAACCAGCTATTGTCTCCCTTTACCTCCCTGGCACAGGTTTTGTAATGCTTGCTATCACATCGGGAATCAGAGTAAACTAGAAGCTTTTCACTGAGGAGGACTCACAACATTTGTCATTCTCTTCTGCTTGCTAACAGACAGTAACTAATGCCACTGGAAACTGTGCTTTTCCCTGCTCCCTTTGATATCCACTCTGCCTGCACTCCTGCAGCCTCCCTAATGAGGACAACACACAAATGCATGTTGATTTAGCTTTGACTGTTATATGTTAGATTCAAGTAAATGTTCAGACTACTTGACTAGTTCCAGATGCAGTGGCTGCCTCCTATTAAAATATATAATCTGCAAATTATCAGTGTGGCATGGAATTGAGTGGGCTGCCTCGCTGGGCTACTATTAGTCAATAAAATAATATCTGCAGAAAAAAACAAAAAAATTAAAGTTGTTTCAGGATTCTCTGCTGTTGTTCTTGCTCTGATCAGCTCTTCCCCGCATTCAACTCATCTCTCATGAGGTGGCTGTGCAGACTATGACCTTCTATTTCTCTAAGCAGATTTCAGCAGACAACTGCATGGAAAGGCAGTGCAGAAGGTGCATGATACTCCTTTCTGTGTGTTGACTCTAAGAATTAAAAAACAGCAGAACTTTTCCAATACATCTTCAGCTAATGGAATAATCTTGTTCTGCACAATTTGCTTGCCAGCCATGTTCTTATTGGGAGCAAAGAAGAGCCCAAGCTTTCCCCCAAACACACATTTTTGTGCAAAAGCAATATCCATGTGGTGATGCATCTCTCACTGCTTTCCTTCTCTATCACCATCAGACCAGGCTATATCTGGGCTTGTAATATTGTAATATCAAATAATGCCAGTCCAAGGGCTACTTAAGGGATCTCACCTGTTTGGTTCTATACAAAACAAAATACTTGAAAATGGATGTTTGTTTTCTGTGGTCATCTGCTCAGATCCATGAGAAAACCTATAGCCCAGCAAGAAATACCTTCTCTAGTGCTCAGAGACAGGGAATGTTTTGCTTACCATGTCATCAGCCCTGCTAAATTGTTTCCAGCATGACTGGAGCAATTGGCAAGCTTGGTGATTTGTGCTCACTCCTGGCACCTCTTGGTAAGCAAGAAAAGTTGCAACCTAGAAACTTTACAGAAGGTAGCTGTGTCCTATTAGAACTGGCCTGGTGCTCATTTAGAGTGGTTGGCCAAAATGTGACCTTATTTAGAAATTATTCAGCAGAGAATAGCACTGTTTCAGAGTATAAATGTAGTTTCATTCAAACCCAATCCTTTCCTTAAAGGAAAGATAACTTTGAATTGTGTACTAAAGTACAGCATAATTATACAAATGTGTTTTGGTTAAAATAACTGCATTGTGCCCTTATTTCCAAAAAATGCCCCTCAACATTGTGGATTTAAAATAAAAAAAAAAGAAAAGAATTATTCCTAATAACTTTTTCTAAAGGACTTGAGGGGGGAGTTGTAGATAATCAGCTTGACAGTTAACCTCATGTGAATGTACTGTGGTCACATTGCTATGCATCAGACTGCAATGTGACAGGACAGGCAAAATGATGCAGTAGATCACTGGGAGCCCTGTTAACATGTTCCTATTAGATTTCTTAGATCTGAGATGCCATTTCAGTCACCTTGGCTGCAGAGTGACACAGCACCACTAATTTAATGGAAGCTACATAGATGTAAAATGCAAATAAAACAATGATGAATCAGAGCTATTATTCTAGCTAATAAAAGTTGGGCTTTAAAGTGAGTTTAAGGCTTTTTTTTTTGAAGAAGAAGCTCAAGAAATGAGTTCTGGTTAGTTGGGGAACAAACAAAAAAAATTGCCTCAGACTGTCCTCTATAACTGATCTGGAGAGACTAAATGGTCACATCTAAATGCAAATTTGTACTAAGATAGCTATACTAGGTTAGAAAGAGATGTCACTGAAGTGGTGCAACTCTGCTGTGTGAGTGGTCTGAAATCAGTTTTGAATATCATCTTGTGATTTTTAGTTTTGAAGAAAATGTTTCCAAGCTGAATCCCACTGTAGCAGTAGTCAGACCCCTCAAAGGGAACAGTCCATAATTTCTACAGCATTGCAGGGAACAGTCAGTGGCTGTTAGACCAATAAATCCATTTTGAAAATTCACTGCTCTTGTGTGTCCCTCGGGAAAGCATGGCCTAGAGTCAAATCCCTATCCTGGCACATGGAGGGAGTGAGCAAGCTGCTGTTGTGAGGCTTAGCTTCCTACTGGGGATAAATCACGACAAAGAGGTTTTAAGATGTGGAACGCTTTAGGAAGGTCTCACTTGTTTTATGTGTCTCCCACCACCAGAAGTTACTCCTTGTACCAGCCACTGATGTTGATCTAAGTCTGAGCAGCCATGGACCTGTGCTACGCTCCTCAGGCAGATCTGCCTGCGGGCTGAGTGGGCTGAACGACCTTTTCAGCACAGGGGATAGTTTTTGTGTGGATCTGCTTCAGGAACGGATTCACCACCCACCCTTGTGAACGTTACCTGGAATCAACTGAGTCTGCCTGGAGGCAGTTGAAGCAGTGGGGGAAGGGACCCTTCAGCTGTACTGAGTTATCTGTCTGTACGACAACACACCCAGCCAGGGCTGCAGGGCTTGGTTCACTTTTAAAAATATCTCTTCTCATTAACAGTTATTTTGCTTTCTTTTTCTTCTTTTTGAAGAAAAAGAATAACTACTCCCAAGGAATAGATATGAGCTGAGGCACTCTTACACTTGATTTGGGAACCCAGGTATTGCACATGAACTTTTTTTTCTTTTAAACTACGTCACTTCTTAAGCTGAGGTAAATGAATAACAACTCACGCTTAAAGAAGGTGTCTGTCTCCTGTCTCCTATGTTGCTTTGACAGTGAGGTAATTAGGACAGGTTGTGATGGAATAGGCAACTGCTCACTGGGTCTTTGAATGGAGCCACCAGCACCCTTTTTTCCCCAGCACAGTCCTCAAAAAGCAGTTGGATGATAATGATTTCCTCTCACTAATAACCCTATCTGAATTTCAACCAAACACCCAAAGTTGAAAGGCTTCATAGTCTATTACAATTCACTGACCTATCTAGTCCACACATTTAATATTGCTTTAGAGCTCATACTTCCTGCCAAAATAGCTGACACCTGAATATTTTTTCTAAAGTAAATTTACTTGGAGTGGAAAAATGTCATCCAACATAGTAATGCTGAAAGTATGCTTGAATCGGGAGTCCTTCTGTAGCGCTACTGGAAATTGTCCCTGTCTGTGTTGCTATTTGATTGGTTTTTGAGTAGATTCATATAAGGCAATTTCTGCTGGTGTCCCTTGAACTGGATTAGGTTTTGCATCCGAGCTTCTGCTCAGTAAGCTTGATGCTGCATGTTACAGAGTTTACATACCATTCCATGCATTACCATGTTTCCTTGCATATTCATAGGCTTTAATATCTTTTGGGGGAGGCAGGGATTTTTATGGAATTGGTGGCATCAGAGCTGTCCCAGGACTTGAAGTTCTTGCTGATCTGAGGTGGTTCTGCAGTATCACCAGTACTGGTAAATAATTCAAATTAAAGTACTTTCCTCTATGTGTACCAGTATTAAGGGGACTTCATTTACTTTCTTTCAATGGTTTCATCCTGTGCTGTTCTCACCCTGCATTATTCATGTGCAACCTTGCAAATTGCTTCTAGTTCTTACAGCACTGATATAAATCATAGGGCCATTTTCTCTGGAGGACTTCAGCCTTAAGCTCCACAGCTTGTTTTCAAATGAAAACCATGTTCAATTAAGATGATTTGTTTGCTGCACAAAAATTTAAGTATCTCATACTGCCATTTATAGGGAGGGAAAACTGAGATGATATAAATAGCATGAGTATTTCTTGGGTTTTTTGCTTTCACCCTCCACCTATCTCTTTTCCAGACATTTCCAGCTGAGATACAGTCTGCTGGAAGAGGGGTGTGATGACAGTTCTACCAACAGTGTAGGCTGTGAGACGATCTGCTTTTGTAAATGACTATAACACAACACCATACATGATTGCTTGTCTTATTCTGTTCATAGAAGTGGAGAAAAGACTAGGATGTATCTCGCACACACTGCCTTGAAGTTAAGTTCCTAAATAAATAACCTTGTTTTCAAGACTGCTTGCTAGATACTAACCAAAGGAAAAGTAGAGCAGGAAAAAATGGTCCTTCACTAATATTGTTGGCATTGAGGGGGGAAAAAATAAATAAAATTGCTTTGAAACAAGATATTGTCTGTTTTTTCTGCCTCTCTCACAGGAGGAGTTAGAAGGTTATTTGGCAAATGAAAGTTGAGAGTGCTCTGGAGTTTTGTATGCTGTGGTCCCATATTGGTCTGTTGGTTCTTAAAGTTTCTGCAGGGACTGTCAGTGGCTTAGCTCATTGCCCTGTTTTGGGCAGCTCAGCCCTCTGCGCTGGCGTTGCTGTATATCCCTAGGGCAACTTTTGGCTCTCATTCCTGTAAAACTGGTCAGACTGTCACTGCTTTGCTTCCAAACACAACCCCCATAACAAAGCTTGTTTGGCTAAAAAAGGTAGAATTTCTCTTTCTGGAAGAGGCCAGGAGGAAATAAATGCTTTTTCTGTCACAGGGCATGTCATCTGGCCTGTGAAATGCTGTGGGACCAGGAGACCTATCTGACACATGTTCCTGACACTTTTCCTTGCTGCATGGGTGGCTTTTGAGCCAATACTATGCGGGTTAGCAGAAGGGAATCCCACATAGCTTCACTCAGACCTTTTGACTTTCAGCAACTCCTTTCTTGGCTCTACGTGTGCAAACCTTTTGCTTCGCACGCTGTAGTTGAGCTTAGTTTTCTGTTGCCCTTTCTTCTGCTCCGTTTGCGCCAGAGTGAATGACTGGTCTGGGGCAGGAAATGGAGAGTCTGGCCAGGGTATCTTCCTGGGCGAACCTGTCACAGGTGTGATTTCAGGGCCAGCTCCTCATAAGGGAAAAGCAGAATTCCTTGGTGTTTAATACTCATGAACTTCCAGATCTTACTCTTCAAGAAAATAATTGATCATTATTTTTTCTCTTTATGAAAATTAGTACCGCTTTCAGGCTTTCTTTATTATACACTGAGGGGTTTGGTTTTGGTTTTTTTTTTTCCTGTTTTCACGATTATCTTCCAATGTTTACCATCAAAAAATCACACTTAAGGAGAATTCACAGGGTGAGAGAAATTGTCACCGTGTCCCATGGGGAAAGAGAGAAGTATATTCAGAGTACGCATCAAGTCTGTCCCAGCAAGAGCCACTCGGTGTTGTTAGAAATTATTTCAAATTACTTTTTTTTAAAAAAAAAAGCAATTATATAAAATAATATATGAAGCACAGACTTAAGTTAATTGTATACAATATTAATTTTGAAGTTACAGTAGGCTTTGCTTTTTGTTATTCAAATTAATTAAAATACATTTCTTGTGACTCAATTAATTTTTTTGATTGCTGTGTAACAGATATGCCTTGTTTAATACCCTTCTTATGGAAGGGTGAAAATGTTCAATATATCCACATCTGTTGAATACCGTCAATTGCCTTGTGAAGCAGTAGTGTTAACAGAGCTATTCTGACCTTGTATTCCATGTCTAGTTAAATCAGAAAGACAAATTGAAACACAGGGATCTTTCAGCCATGAATATGTCACTGGATTGACAAACAATTTCTACAGTATGCAATAAATAAAATTACTGTCTTTTTTATATACAATCAGTATTATGCCCCTTGTCCTGAATGGACATAGACTTAGAGTCAGGGCTTTGAATCAGATCTGCTAGGACTGTATCTTTAAAGCTTATATGCCTGACTTGCTGAGGACTTGGAATTTAATACTCCCAACATCTGAGCCTGGGAATGGCATTACTTATGCTAATAATATCACTGACTCTTGGTTGTGTTTGCCTTGGGCATGATAGAAGTAGATGGATGAACTGAGGCAGTAAACCCGGAGGGTTTTCACATTCCCATTATATGTACCCCATAGGATTTACTTCAGGTTACTTTTTGCCTGGTCCCAGGATCCAAACTTCCTGACTCAACACATGTGGTTTGGAGCTCTGTCAAGGAAAGCTGTCCCATGAGGCTTTGTTTGCTCTACCCACAGGATACAGTATGAGCCATTCTCTGAAGTGCCACATGTCTCTCTCAGGTAGACGAGAGTGTTACTTGAGTGCACACATCCATGTCCCTGCTGTCAGTGCCAATGTTATTCCATGTTGAGTTTGGACAGCATTTGTTGTTAGGTGTCATGAAGGGATAGGTGAAAGACTTAATCCTGAAGGTGTATCAGCTCATCCGGAAGAACAGGCAAGGGATGGCAGGGGAAAGAAGAGCTAAGAGGTCACAGAGGGAGCCTAGTAACAGTAAAAGGAAGAGAAAATCAGCTCAGGACCCTGCCGTGAAAAGGTGTGATGGGGCCTGAATTCCAATTGCAAGGAATGAATTATGTATGAGGAGGCTGTGAAAGGTCTGCAGAGCAAATGACTCTTCCAGGGACATCATGTAGAGAGCTCATGGTGTAAGAGAAATGAGGGCTGGGCAGACATGAGGTGTCTGGGTGAGAGGAAGAGGCAAAGGCTGGGAAATCTTTCAGCTGCAAATTCCTGGAAGTGAGGGGAGTACCTTGAGGAAGTATTACTACAGGCTTGCCTTAATTTTTTCCAGTCATCTGCTGTTGGCACCATCAAAGATGGGACAGTGTGTCTTGCCTGACACCTGTCCAGCTCAGGATGAACATTTTTCCTGTTTTTCCTTCACTTGAGGTGAGGAGTGGTTATAGTGTGGGAGTTATAGAGGTGGCATTTGGATATGCCCTCATGAGAGGAGCAAGGGGATGATTGCATCAGGTAGGGCTGGTGTGTTAGCAGCAAAGGAATGAGGACAAATAAGGTGGGAAGATGGCATTATTGGAGGCAGTAAGTACAGAAGTGGATGGTAGGATACAGAAGAGAAACATGCATGATGGCCAAGTGTATGGACTGAGACATGTTTCTGTCTGTATGCTGGGAGCAGTGCTGCACCTTAGTGTAACTGTAATGTTCAGGTCACAGTTGCAGTCCTGTTATCTGGCCCCCTACCCCGCGCCCCCCCC
>NW_009225285.1:0-4957 GCF_000690835.1 Fulmarus glacialis
CGTGCCCCTTTACTTGGCACTGGTGAGGCTGCATCTGGAACACTGTGTTCAGTTTTGGGCCCCTCACTACAAGAAGGACATTGAGGTGCTGGAGCGTGTCCAGAGAAGGGCAACGAAGCTAGTGAAAGGTCTGTAGCACAAGTCTTCCGAGGAGCGGCTGAGGGAACTGGGACTGTTCAGCCTGGAGAAGAGGAGGCTGAGGGGAGACCTCATTGTGCTCTACAACTACCTGAAAGGAGGTTGTAGCGAGGTGGGGGTTGGTCTCTTCTGCCAAGTAACTAGCGATAGGACGAGAGGAAATGGCCTCAAGTTGCACCAGGGGAGGTTTAGATTGGACATTAGGAAAAATTTCTTTACTGAAAGAGTGGTGAAGCCTTGGAACAGGCTGCCCAGGGAAGTGGTGGAGTCACCATCCCTAGAAGTATTTAAAAGACGTGTAGATGAGGCGCTTAGGGACATGGTTTAGTGGGCATGGTGGTGTTGGGTTGACAGTTGGACTTGATGATCTTAGAGGTCTTTTCCAACCTTAATGATTCTATGGTTCTATGATTCTATGAAACCAGCTCAGCCCAGCTTTGGCCAAGGTAAGTCCTGAGCCCTGAGCTTGAAGTCTGTAGTTTGCTTTTGATTAATACTGAAAAAAAAAAAAGTATTTACTCAGCTATGGTGCAGTTAGAAACTCCTCCATCTTATTCATCATATTTGTCCAGCAAAGCACCTGATTCAAGCCTATGTATCTGAATGAAGCCACTGGTCTGACCACTTATGGGGTCCCAATGACATCTAACATTAGTTCCAGGCACAGAACACTTGATTCACCGCACTTTAGGCACTTGCCTGAGGACTGTAAGACAAGAGCTGTTGCTGATCTGATTTTCTCTTTACTTTTTATTAAACATTTATACAATTCCTACCTGATGTAATTTCTCCTAATGTTAGCTTAGATAAACTTCAGACAGTAAGACTTATGAACGCTATGCTGATAGCAAAACACTTAACAATCTTTGACACACAAATGAATGCTGTTATACTTTCTGTAAAATGAAATAATCATAAATTATATATATCAATACCTTAATGAGATTTAGACATCTCATACATGCAACACAGAAAGAAAAAAAAAAAGAAAGGTAGAAATTCAAAGTGCCAGGATGCACCTAAGTATTTTGGAATACTTCTTCCTTTTCCCTTTGCTACTTATACTACCAGTCTATCTGGTGTACCATGAGCAACATATGACTCAACATATCACGAAAAAGAAAAAAACCCACAACAACCAAACAACCAAAAGACCAAAAAGTGCCAAAGAAATCAACCCATAAGCTTACTTTTTCTGGACTTGCTTTACCTAATTTCTCAGCTCCTAGATCTTTAAATTCATTAGGGTCTGAATGGTATAATTAAAAATAAAGACATTCCTCAGAAAGTTTACCTATTCACCCAAACCTCCCTCTACTGCCAATGGAAACAGATAGCTTACATCTGTACTGTTAAATAAAACAGCACCAGGAGGCAAAGTCTGCATTGGACTGCTGATCATCCATACTGCTTAACTGTTTGCATGCTCCCTGGCATATTTTGAGCCATTCCAATTACTGCTTTCCAAGACATTGCTTGGACATGATTTAGGTGTTAACATATGCTAGGGATCATTTGCCATAGACAGTAGGAAGAATAATGCACCATCTGTCTTTCTCTGCCCTACAAGGTCCTCCAACATTAGCCCAGTTGGCTTTGTATCTTCAAATACCCATTTCATGATTTCACCCCACACACCAGGGCTGGCCACACAAGATATCAGTTTATTACTGTGAAAACATCCTCATAATGGACTGTAACACTGTAATGAACTGTAACACATCTCTTCAATTTCTTGACTCGAAAATTTCTTGACTCTTGAGATCCCTCCTTCACACACAGACACACACACATACACACATAGAATTAGAATTACTTGTTTGGCTGTAGAGACACCTTATGGGCTCTGAAGAAGCCTTGGGCCAAATACTGTACAGTGTGAATTTAGTGAGCTGGCCTCAGGGTCAGACAGTGGTCTCTGCTTTATTTTATTTAGCAATATGACATAATGCCCCCAAGGGTGATTTGGCCAATCTCAGTTCTGATTCACCATCTGATGATGTCCGGTATTCTGTTTTCGCAGTGGATATGTTGTGACTGTACACAGACATACATATCTAAACATATACACACATACACACACACAGAGAAACATTTAGGTATATATAATACATATAGTCAGGGAATTAGAGCTCACTGTAATGGCAGTGTTTAGAAGACTGATAAATCAAGACAGTTTAAAACTTAAAAAAAAAACTTGCTAGACTGACATTCATTTACAATACATATTGTGCTTCTAGATAGTTTTTACCCATTATTAAACATCACCACCATATATTAGCTCTTACACATCATTATCAGTGCCTATTCAAAGCAGTCACTCCTTAACTATCATATCATTATTGGCTCTGAGTATGCAATACCATGGAGCTGTTGCTGTACAGTTAGCCTGGTGGATGTAGTCCTTGATGATCTCTGTCACCAGAATTGAAAATTTGTCAGTATGGAGCAGTAGTACAGAAGCAGACATCTTTATTGTATCCTCTCTAATTTTCATGTCCAATCCTTTTATAAGATGACTGAATTTCTAGGCAATTCCCAGTCCCTGGCACCCATCCCTAGACTGCATGCCTCAGAGATGCTATTTCCCCAGGCAGCTGCCTTATCCTGTTGCTCAGCTGTTTGTTTTGTTGAGTTTTTGTTGGGTTTTTGTTGAGGGGGAGGGGAGTCCCTTCACTTCTTTTCTTAAAGCAAAAGCAGACTTTTCCCTGCTCTCGAGGTTGTGTTTTTTCAATGACTCTTAATCGTCCATCAGTGAATTTTCATGGTTTTGAGGCTCTTCTTTCAACTTGTGCCCATGTTTTCAAGGCGTTTGCAGTTACCACTTGTTTAAACTGTAGATCATAAGACACCCCTGGAACCAAAGTCTGGTTTACAAAACAGGTTCTCTAACAAATTGATAACAAGCTTAACAAGCCAGACCTGCGTCCTTGCACAAATAACATAGGGCACAGTTAGTATAAAGTCCATTTCTAGCAACAGCAATGCTATTTTTTACAGGGCCACTGGGTGCTAAACTGCAGTTTATACAGTTATGCTGCTTTAGTGTGCTTCTGTTTGGGTTCAAAACAAACTAATATTAAAGTCTGTTGAGTGGACTTCAACTTTTCTGGGTGCAACAGGCCTTCTCTTTTGTTACAGAAAAAAAATCCTCACTGTGGTATATTTCTTTCAGGGACATTAAGGTGGCTCCTTCAAGTCCAAGAACAATGAAAATGCATCAATTAAAATACGGGAATCAACCTGAAAGCTGTTCAACCATTTGAACCACCACATTTATTTTTTTCTGCAGTTTTCTTGATCCACTTACACCAAGCCTTCAAAAATCTAGCACTATGTGTCTTGCCTGTCCTTTCACTTGGTGTTCTGTAGTACAAAACCAATCATCTTTTTATTTATAATATTTTTATCAACATGGGAAAATATATAAAAACCTGTATTAACACGATAATTTGACGCCTTTCAATTTTGCTTCCGTGCAGCATTGTTTTCTCATTATTCATCTTCATATACGGCACTGAGAAAGTGAACAAAAAAACCTGACTAACAAACCTTCCTGGATTTTCAGATACCAATTTTTGTTCCAACTTTAAGAGTGGTCAAGTGTGATGGAATGCTATTTGTTTCTTTTCATATCTTTTTAGAATAGTCTACTTGAAAGAATATAAATGATCCAGAGAACTGAATTAATTAACCAGCTCTCAGCTTCACCATTAATCATGCACTTTATTTTTATTCTGATTTTGGTTAATCAATGACATATGCATCATTTTAATCAAATACTTGATTAAATTCTTTAATAAATACTTTTTCAAATTTCAACATTAATTGTACTGCAACTGTTGGAGCAGAGAATGAGCCTATGGTCATTCAAGTGGTGTACACATGGGGAAAACATTATCTTTTACTTTTTTGAATATTCCCATATATATTCAACAAATATTTTGGAAAACTCAGAGATAGAATTCATTTTTATCTCACACACAGCTTTACTGGAAAGCTATTTATTGTAGCCTAAAACTGTTTGCTTTGTGATTTAAAATTATCACAGTAGCCTGAATTCAATTCAATGAGATGTCTTGGATTGTCATATTTGCCAGTATCATCCACATCTGATTATGTCAGACAACATAGGATGCTTTCCAATAACTACTGGTTCATTGTACTGCCTGCATTTTTCAGTAAATTGATGGATGCTCACGATTTCATGACCACTGACTAGAGTAAGTTCTGTGTCTGCATGATCCTGAATTCTTCACATTATAGCATATTAGATTTTGTGTAATTTACATATTAGTGTATTAAGTTTAAATTGAGCAGATTGTTTGAAAACAGCATTTCACCGGAGCTGGAAGCTTATAAAAGTAATCCACTTCTGGTTGAACACTGAGATTCAGTCTGAGGATAAATCTGTGATCTATATTCATATCTGCATACAAATTTTTAATTTATAGTAGGGCTGGATCTCTGAAGACTGACAACAATAAAAGCAATTGAGAAAAGACATCTGTTCTAATAACTTTATAAATAACTATGAAGTTATGATCTGTCATTAAGTCCAATGTTACTGTTTCTACATTACGTATCTTTCTGGACTAATTTTTATTAGTTAATGTGCTGGTTTTGGCTGGGATAGAGTTAATTTTGTTTGTAGTAGCTAGTATGGGGCTATGCTTTGGGTTTGTGCTGAAAACAGTGTTGATAATACAGAGATGTTTTCGTTATGGCTGAGCAGTGCTTACACAGAGTCAAGGCCTTCTCAGCTTCTCCTGCTCTACCGACCGAGAAGACTGGAGATACACAAGAAGTTGGGAGGGGG
>NW_009225286.1:0-10711 GCF_000690835.1 Fulmarus glacialis
GGGCGCCGACGGGCCCGGGCTCGTGCCTCGGCGGGCTTCTGTCGGCGCTGCCCGGCTGCAACCTGCGAGCCGCTCCTGGAGGAGCACGGCGCGGTTAGTTCTTAGTGCGGTACTCTCTTATTGCTACATTTATCCGACTATCAGGTGACTGCGTTTTTGTAGAGGACGAAGGAGGGTAAAAACCTCACCCAGAATGTACGTTGATTGGTCCAGAATCTTTTGTTACACTTAAGGAGCAGGTCTTCTGTGGCATAGCCGAGAAGTACAGCGTTTTTCTGGACAGTAAGATAGCGTGCTTTAGCTAAGAAAGATCCTGTTCTACATTTAGTTTACAGATCCAGAACTTGAGGGACCAGGGAGAGAAGAGGAGAAATCTTACTTTCCCTGTAGAGCAAGAAAAAAATTTTTCTGGTTACTGAAAGGATGAAAGGACAACGCAGCTTTATCCCCCAGATTTTTGGAGGTTTCTGAATCCAGAGGGAAGGAAAAGTATGAAAGGCTGAAACGGTGTTTGGGAAAAGTAGCAAAAAAAGTAGGATTTATGGAGAAAGAGATGGGATAGCAATGCAGAGATAGGGATGTAAAGGGAAATGGTAGGGATACAGAAGTGCAGATGGAGAGGCTAAGTGCTGCAATACGGTATTTTGTTGCTAATAGAACTGCGTATCTAGTCAGCGAGGCTGCAGCATCCTCTTGCAGCCTCGATCTGTGGAGGTGAGAAGAACATGTGCATGCTTGGGGAGAGTCCTGTGCTCCTCATCACCACCACCGCCACCACCTCCCAGATGGAGGTGGCAACTGCTTCTGTCTGGGCCTAGATTTTATCTAAATGTAAGATTGAGCATGAGCATATGGTAAGTGCTTAGGATGTTATTTCTGGGGAAAAAAATGGCCTTGGGTACATTTGTGATAGTTGTGTGCAGGTTTTTATTTTGCTTGTATTCTGTAGAAGTCTCAGGAAAGGTCATTGTCATAGCACATACTAGGCTTTTCCAAGGTCATAGTCAAAGCATGTAGCACAAGTTAGCTAGGTACACAAATTAATCTATGCAAGATTTGATAAGGTATTTTCTGGCTGTGACTCTTCGCTGCAATTATTTTCTTTAGAAATGGATTCAGTGAGCAACCATTGATGGCTGTGTTATGGATTCTTTGGGTTGTAGAACTTTTCTTCCAGCTAACTTTCTATTAAAAGTTTAGCTCATTTTGAACGTTGTGATACAGCTGTCCACTTCCTACTTTTCAATGAACTTCTCAAGGATCATTGCGAAAATACTTTTTTGGAGGTAGATAACTGGCTATTTTACACTGAGTGATTGGTTTGCTTTAATCTCTTCTGGGGGGTTTGTTTTGTGAAGAGACTTGAAAAATGAAAGAAAATTTTAGTGTTTCATTTATTTTATTCCTTTTGTTAGCAATTCTTATTCCCAGGTGTTAAATACAGTGTTTCTGCACTGCCTTCTCTCTTGCCCTGGGAGTTGCAACTTCAGTTTCACTTTTTGCTTAAGTAAGCAAAATGTAGCATTTAGATAATGGTTGGAAGCTTCTTTCCAAGTGGTCATAATAATTTAAGTCTAAACTTCTGGGGTTTTTTTTGCTTTGGCTTTGGAATTTAACAACACCACTGAAATTTATTTGGAGAAGAAATTATTCAGTTAGGTCCGTGGGACATGTTCTTCCTCTATCCATAGCTTCCCTGTGTTTGTGCCATCAGCAGAACTTGAAAATACATCAACTGCCTGAGGGGCTAAACCTGTGTAGCTGTTAACGGCAGGAGGGAATGAGGAACAGCATGTTGGTACTCCAGTATCATTACTGTCAGCACCTTGGACTTTCATAAATGGTGGTGTCATTCTCATGTTGAATAACAGTTGTATCTATTTATTGCCAGTAGGTTTAACCAGATATTGAAGTCCATTTTTCCTTTAGTCACCGTTTGGAAAACTATTAAGCTAGGCTCCTAGAAAACAGGAATCTAATCTGGATGAAGATATTTGGTTAGCAATTTATCAGGTATCTGAAAGCAAGTAGCTTTGCTAGTTGCAATTTACTGTGAAACGGTTAAAGTTTTTAGCACTGACAGAGACAATATACTATCTGGAAAAACAACTTTAGTTACATCATGTAGTGTTTGCAATCTTATCTTCAAAATCTGCTGGTGCTAAAAAAGCAATTTTGAAAATAGTTTAAATAATTTACATCAATCTGAATTTCGTAAAATAAACACTAGATAGTAACTCTGTACCTAATCTCTTTGTGATTATTTTGCTATCTTTGAAGTTCTCACAAAAGAATTAAAGAGTCTCAGAGGATTTTTCTAGTACTTAACTGCAAAAATACGTGTACTCAGATATTGTATTAGGAAGGATTTATCTGTTTAATTTAAATTCAAAATTTATCTGTTTCATTTAAATTCAGAATTTTAAAACTCTGTAGGTCCAAGTGGGAAGTGTTTCACGAATGGAATTAAGTGACTGCAGAGTACTGGAAATGCTGGACTTCAGGAGGAAAAATAAGAGATACTTGCAGTAATCAAACCTTTTCATAGTAAGAGTCATTGGTATAAAGGCAGAATTTGAAGGCCAACACTTCCTTCTAGAATGAACGGTTGTGTTTTTTTCCAAGCTGCGCTTGCCTATATTTTAATACAGAACTGTGCTTTGTACAAAATTTTATTAACTTTTCACACTTAAGGTTGTTTTGTCTAAAACAGGTGATGTTTTATTTAAGTATTTTGTTCTCCACAATTGTATCTTAAATACTAAAACCATTTTGTCACTCCCATTCTAGCTAAGCTTCCGGAATCAGTAATTCCTTTCCTGTACCCTGTCTGTTTAATGGTTCCTTCTGTAGGCCAGTTGCATAATCATTGAAGTGTGTGTTTGTCTCTCATCAGATGTTGTTCCAAGGCCAATTTTTTTCCTGTGAAGGAATTTTTACTCATTATAGAGAATGTAGGAGTATAGAGGATTCAAGGAACGTTACACATTGCTTCCGGCCCCCAAAGGGTTTTCACTACTGGCACAGCAAAACTTTATTTTGTTCAAGTCCTTTGAAGTCTTTGTCTGCTGTCCTTCATTTCCCTATTAAGTTTTTAGAACTTGTTTTTAATACTACAAAGCATAGGATTTACAGTCTTGGGGGAGAGTCATTGAGGAGAGTATTGTTCTGTTAGCAGCACTTCTACTATTATGAACCAAAGTACAATATCATGTCAGAAGTCTCTTTAGATATATTTCAGGTTAATGGAAAATGACTGACTTACAAATATTCAGTCATTACAGTCTACATGTTTCCTATTATTAGCTGATGAAGTCATGGACTTGCACAGATATGTTAGCAATATCATAGTAATAGGTTGGGGCATGAAGATCTGAGAATTCAAACTGCCACGTCCTGTAGTGTTTTATGTAATTTCAAACATTTTCATCCTTCAGTTGTGTACACTTTTTTTCACATTGTTTTGTTTTGTTTTTTTTTGTTTTGTTCCCATTATCTAACTTTTTGTTTTCCCCCCTTAAATATTTTGATGATTCTCCAGAACCAACGAAACGTATGCTTTCCTTCCAAGGGTTAGCGGAGTTGGCTCATCGTGAGTATCAGGCAGGAGACTTTGAAGCAGCAGAGAGACACTGCATGCAGCTTTGGAGACAAGAGCCTGATAATACTGGTGTGCTCTTACTGCTATCGTCCATTCACTTCCAGTGTCGCAGATTGGACAGGTAGGAGACTTGAGGTGTTCTGTCAAGCTTTCTTTATTGTTTGCACCTCTTAATAGTACTAAGCGTAGCTGACAAAAGTTCTATTCTAACATTGGTTTCTTTTTTTAATCACTGAACACAAATACTGACTAACTTCATGGAAGCAGTAAGGACTGGTCAAAAATAACGTTCTTCCTTTTTGAATTTTGATAGGGTAAGAGAAATACAAATTGGAATTGCTAGCTTTACAACAAACAACAGATCTTGCCATTATTCTCATGTTATTTTAATTGTACACATTAATATCGGAGTGTCAGCCACACTTTTGTGTACTGGAGGTATTTACATGTGTAAACAAAAGCTTTTTTTTATTTATTCCACCTGCAGTGTGGGGGATATGTGGTTTTGGTTTTTTTTTTCGAAGTTGCAAGACCGATTGTTTGCTGCGAAATGGCATGATTAGTTAAGGATTTTTGTCATCTGAAAGTTGTCTGTGTATTCTTTCTGCTTGCCTATTCCTGATCTTGCTTTCTGTGCCTCAAGCATTTTGAACTTTACTTGTTCTAGCTGTAAATTTGTGTGTGCTGGTGAAGGAAGTAAGAACTTTTGACTGAGATTTATTTTATATAGGCTTCTGAATGAAGTTGTAATAAAATGGGGGAGCATACAACAGAATTTTACATCTACATGTCAGCTATGTCCTGCTTCTTGAAGAGAGGATTGAGTGGAACATTGCTTAAAGCATACAAATGTTGGAAGAGGCTACACAGGATTTCTGTTGTGTTTTCTCCAAGTGCATTGAGTTTAGGTTTGGTGAGGCAACTTGAACCCTACTGATTGTAAATGAGAGTTGTCTTTGTTCAGTAGAATCTAAAATAGGAACAGGGGAGATGTATGTTTAGCTTCTCCTAGCTTAAACTATCAAGACAGCTCTGTAGGTTGGCTGTATATTTGGCTCATACATTTGGCTCAACAGATTTGTTGGCTGTATGTTTGGCTCACTTAAGCATGAATGTTCATTAAGTAACTAGGTAAACAGGAAACACTGAAAGTCAAGGGTGGGGTTTTTTGCTAACTTGTCTAATTTTCTCCAGGTCTGCTCACTTCAGCACTTTGGCTATTAAACAGAACCCACTGTTGGCCGAAGCCTACTCAAATCTAGGCAATGTGTACAAGGAACGTGGACAGCTACAAGAAGCAATTGAACATTATAGACATGCACTACGCCTCAAACCAGATTTCATTGATGGATATATTAATTTGGCTGCTGCGCTGGTAGCTGCAGGTGATATGGAAGGAGCAGTACAGGCATATGTGTCTGCCCTTCAGTACAACCCTGTAAGTAACACTTTATTTTATAGAAGAACTCCATACTTTACTACTGTCCAGGGCACACAGGTAGCAGGTTTCAAAGAACGAATAAGTGATGACCCTTCCCTCTGTACACCATAAACTTAAAGATATACTTAATACTTTTCTTAAGGATCCTTGGAAGACTTGTGTCACAAAAAGTTTTGTATTGCAATACAGTAAGGACTGCTGGTTGTGTACTTATGTGTATTGCTGAGATAACAGAAAAGCAAGGAATTGGGGTTTGGGTGTTGTGGTTTTTGTTTTTTTTTTTTTGAAGTCAGAAGTTTCAGTGAATAACCTCATATTTAGCTTTGTGTGCTTTAAGGCAGTATGATTACAGTGAGGGGATTACTGCTCAGACTTGAATGTGAGATCTTGAAAAATCATCAGGTATTACTTTATCACGAAGTCAGAAGTATCATGGTGATGAGAGTTGCCTTGGTTAGATTTCCACTGTGGACTGGTTTACAGAAGCATAATTTTTATGTTTTATAGGCTGAAACTGAGTATCTGTCTGTCTGTAAGTGACTCCTATAAAATAGATCTGGTGTTTGGATTTTTGGTTGTAACTGTTTTGAATTGACATTTTTAGTAAACAGCGTATCAGACTGCTATCTTCTGTTTATTTTGCATCATACTCAAATAATTTGTATAGTACTACTCAGCATGATGAAGGTATCTGCTTGCTATTTGGTCATACGTTTTGTCAAAAAATACTTAAAATGCAGCATCTGTCTGGTGTGCATATATCCTTTTTCCTTTGGAAAAGCAAATGCAAACCCAGTCCAACAAGAGCTCAGAATCTTGTTTCACTGTGTTCTTCAGCCTAGGTGAACTTAACTTACACTAAGTGGTGTGACTAATGGAGTTTATGCACTGGTTAGAAATACTGTGTTTTTTTACAGGAGTTGAATTTTGTTTAGGTTAGAAACTTCTTTTGTTAGCGTTGACAAAAATGTCCTCGTTCTTTGTGGTCTTTACTGCTAGATAATGCAGTTGCAGCCTGTGCTGTGGTTACAAATGAAAGAATAAGAACATGTGGCAAGGCTGCTGAAAATGGATTAGTGGGAAAAGCAGGGAGGAAAAACTGCTTCGAGGACCCAGGAAGCAAAATCACTATAATCTATTCAAAAGCCATAATGGCAATGGTGTAACTTAAGAATACAGGTTTGCAGTCGTGCTTTGAAAAAAAAAAAGGGGGGGGCTTCAAATACTTATGTATGGCAAATGAACTTAAGCTGCTTGGGGCGGGACATTTGTTTTCAGTTTTCTTTTGTATTTCTCTATAAAGAGGAATTGTATGAAATATTACTACTTTCTAATTCTTTACGGTTGTATTTTTACAGCACTAAAATCAGGAAGATGTGTTGGCTGTAATGTTAGGTCAAGAAGAATAATCAGGAAAAAAAAATGTAAATTATTTTGTGATGTATTTATTAAGAATTTAAAATAAGCTGTAGAGGACTGGGGTGTTCCTTTGCAAGTTCTCTGTGAAGACCTTTGGGGCGTCTAAAGTCTTGAAGCTGATAGTGTGACTTTGATTTTTCAGGACTTGTACTGTGTTCGTAGTGACCTGGGGAACCTGCTCAAAGCCCTGGGTCGCTTGGAAGAAGCCAAGGTAGGTGTTGGGTAGAATACATGTAAACGTCAGTGTTTTGAAAACTTGAACTTTGCACCAAGTCTTCAAATCTGCGTTGATCTACAGAAAGTGTGAAAAACTGCTGAAAACTGAAGGCACTGAAACACCCCAGAGTAGTTGCAGGGCAAGATATGGCATGTCCATGTTTAAAAGTTGGCTTAAGTCAAGAAATGGAACATTACCAAGCCTTTCTGCTGAACTAGACTATCTGATACCATTCTGAAGTATTGGGCAGGGGCTCCATCATGCTCTTATCTGGAAATAAGTAACAGTCCTTCAAATCTGAGGCTTGCCTGCTGGTGCCAAGCAGAGAGCCTGTGGTTAGCTCAAGATCCCTGTACGATGCAGGTGCTATTGAAAATGCTGCTCTTCTAAAGTCCTTTGTGGCTTGTAAGTGGAGAAGAAACTTATCCAAATGTTACCTTGTAATATTGGCTTTTTTTAAATCTTTAATATAAAGATTTTTATTCTTTTAACTTTTCCCTTCCCTTGATAGTGGAAGAAAGGCTAGTAAATGATCAATAGCTGCAGTATGCGAACCTCCCGAATATCTTTTCTTCATGTCTTCCCTCTCCCCTCCCCCAAAATAAAGAAATTGGAAGGACAAAGCTGGTTTGTTTGGGAAATGAACTGATCGAAAGAAAACTTGCTGTAGTGGAAAGGTGGCTTCTAGCAGTCGTGTGTTTCCTAAACTAAGAATTCGAACACCAAGATGAGTTTAAAATTCTTGGCATGTTAAAACTTGGATTGCACAAAGAAATTGTCTTGTTACAAGCCACCTTACGCGTCCGCGCTGCAGGGGTGAGGAGTGTGGAGACATCGGAAACACTCTGGACTCCACATCTGTCACTCCAAGCCCCACGCGCATGCTAAAAAGTGGAGTGTATGAACAGCGTAGCTGTCTGTTTGGCTGCAGCACCATTTGGGGAGGGTTATGCTCTTTATGGGGTAATGGGAGAGCAGGTTCAAAGTTCATTATTTTTTTGATTTCTCTTAACAACTTGGATGTGAGTACCATCCTAGGGCAGCCTAATTGATTTGGTCAGATCCAGGTTGAAAATACTTTCTAGCAGTATTTAGAGTTTGAACAGTCTTTGAGACACTTGGTTCTCAGCCCACCAAGCGGACAGCTAACATGAATTGCACTTCACTGCAGCTTTAGTGTGACTGGTATAGGCCAAGACACTGCGCCTGCCTTAGGTTGCTGACTTCTTTGTTTCAGAGCTCTGGAGACACCTAGTTTGAAAGTGTTATTCCGTTTTGTGAGAACTTAATAAACGAGGGAAAACATCTTGAGTAAATTGCAATGTGTTTCTTTGGTTATCAGTCCATTTGAAAGATCAAGCCAGCAGATTCCTTACAGTTTGAACTAAAATTTAATTTCTTTGTAGATATTTCAGAGCCTTTCTTCCAAAAAAAAAAAAAAAGTCCCTGCTGTATGCAATTGCCCTGATTAACCCTCTCCCTTCTGCATGTCTCCCTTGTTACAGACAGATTGTCCTCATTCCCATGTGTTAAGACATATCCAGAAAAATGCAATTGCTTTGTTGAACTCTTACTAATGATCTTGTTTTATTTTCTCTCTTGTTTTTGGTTTTTCACCACTGATATTGTATTTAGAAGGTTTCAGGTGGGTGAAACCTCCTATTCCATGCGTAAGGTGCCTCGCTGAAGGGAGCTCGAGGCCTGGATCTAGGGCAGACACACACCTCCTCCTCCTCTTCCAGCAAGGAACGCACCGAAAAGTCACATGATGAGAAATATGGTAACGGGTTTGTAACTGCCACAGCAAAACCATTTGCCTCCATGCCTGAATCTTCTGTCTTGTGGCTTCAGAAACAGCTTAAAATATTTAATTACAAGCAAGTAATGTAAGAATATTTTATACTAGTAGCCACAAATTCTTTCAAAGAAATAAAGTAAAAGTAAATTAAGATTTTTTTTTTTTTTTTTTTTTTTTTTAAGAAATAATATAATTGGAGTAATAGTAAAAGCTTCTAACTCTTCTGGTTGTTCATTTTTTTTCCTTTTTTCTTCTTTGTTTGGATTGCAGCGTTCTGCTCTTCTGATGATGCGCTGTGATCCTGCAGTAGCGCAAAGGCTGCGCAGCGGTAACGCGCATTGCGTGCGATTAAGCCCTCGTGAACGGTTGACTAGATGATTAATCTCTGATTGGGTGACTGCCTGAGCTCCAGGCTGTAGCCTTTTGGATAAAATTGGGTTGTAATGCATTTAGAGTCCAGACATCAAATTTAATATGTGAGTTTTTGTATGGGCCTGTCTGGTAGATTAATGATTCTGGTTGGCCGTTCACTGGACCTAGGGGCAATCAATATAGCAAAGCAGTTTGCAGCGATAGCGTGGCGCCGTGCTGTTTAGGATGCGCAGCGATTTCTTGCGCTTGCATTACAGGGACCTAAACCTTCATGCAATCCTGTCATTTGAGGTTTTGAAGCTGCAGATGATTGAATGTATTTGAAGAAACTGGGAAACAAGAAATGGATTGGGTGTGTCATCTGACTTGACAAGGACAATTAAAACTGAAGAATGGCTTCATCTTTTTCGCTAGTTTTTCTAATTTTTTAAAGTAATTTCTATCTGTTCTAGAATTTTTCACAATTTAATAATTTTATTTCACAGCAAAGTTGTTTTCACACAGTAATTTTTTGGTTTTTATGCACTTAAGGGTGGCAGATATTTCCACTGAAGTACTTGAATTATTTCTAAGATGATTTCTGTGGTGACCTAAAGGCATGTTAATTTGTTATCAGCATAACTGAAAAATGGTGGGCTTGCACCTGGGTTTTGGTTTGCGCTGGCGCAGGATCAACAACAGTTTGCAGCGCATTAGTTTTGGCGCAAGCTAGCCTATACTGCAGGGTCACTTTTGGCTGGTTAGAGAAGGCGTACTAACAATTTTTTTTTCTCATTTTTTTCTTTTTACAAATATTCCCCTTCCCTTGTATTTCTCTTCTTTAACTGTTCCAAGGCCTGTTACTTAAAAGCAATTGAGACTCAACCAAACTTTGCAGTGGCTTGGAGTAATCTTGGCTGTGTTTTCAATGCCCAAGGAGAAATTTGGCTTGCAATTCATCACTTTGAAAAGGTAACTATCTAAGCCAGTCAGCTTCACTGCTAGATTTTAATGTACATGCAGTTGTGTGCTTGTAGGTGATAGAAGTATTTTGGTCAGCAGAGAACTTCTTATGATCTTGTTAATTAACATCCTATGTTAATAGGTGTGTTTTACTTCCTGATGTTTCAGACTGCCTGTATGCCACTAGAGAGATATGTTTAGAATTGCCCTAAAGACTTCACACACATGTCAAATATAAGAAAATTCATTAAGTTGTTTTACAGTCCTTTTCTGGAATAAATTTTTTAAAAATCTAATTTGATGGGAATAATGTTTTGCGTGTTTTGTGTATGAGAGGGAGATACGACTTTCTGCTTAAAATCATTTTTCATTGTGATTTTGTTTCAGGTATTACTGTCCTTAGAGTAACTGAGGAGAACAATTTTAAGTGACATACTAATTCCTCTTCTCCAGGATTATTTTTCGCCACTGTTGTTTCAGACTTCTCTAGATTGGTGTCATTAACTAGTTGTCTGATACCTTCTAGTTAGTATCTTAATTCAGTTTGTACTCATCTCTTAAGTTTCTAAAGTGACCTAAAACCAGATTTAAGATGTGGTGGACAGTTTTTTCCTGATATTTATGACTTAAGATCCAGAAAAATAATTTTAAGTGTTCGGGATTTTTTTTGGATCTGTGTCTAGTTAGTGATAGATTATAAAGTATTTTAATTTGGAAATAATAGTTCCCATGAGAAAAGAGTGTAAGAGTGTGGTCTGTCAGATACTCACATGTAGCTTATTACTGCATCTTCTGTAACTGTATTGGTTCTTATGTTTTTTGCATTTTATTAGTTTTGAAGGGAGTGAAAATGTTTCGGGGTTTTTTGTTGTTTTTTTTTTTTTTTTTAGTTAAAGGGCTACTGAATTTTCCCTAAAACCA
>NW_009225286.1:10742-25767 GCF_000690835.1 Fulmarus glacialis
GATGTATTTGCTCTTTTCTCGCTCTTGTGAAACTGCCTCTTATTATCCTGGGCTGCTAAAGTAAAATGCTGTCTTATTTTGCAGTAGATAAAGGAGATGGATCAGGTTTTTTAGGGTTTTCTATCCTAAAAACAAATTAAAGGCAGCATAGCATGGGTAGGCAGGAGTGTTACATATGATCAGCCTAACATGATATAAATGTTTAACACTTTATTCTGCAGTAGTTGCAACTGACTAGGTAAGCAAATGAATAAATTTGAAAGTAGCTGTCATTTCTACAGATAAATAACTTTGATGCTCTGTGATTCATTTACATAACTTAAGTTTTCCTTCCTTACTAGGTTACTGATTAAGTAAAAAAACAAAAAAAACCCAAAAAACTCCAATTAGGTTTCATAGAGAATGTTTTTGTTTTAATGCTCAAAACTGTTACTTCAAAAATATTTTCAGGCTGTAACACTTGACCCAAATTTTTTGGATGCTTACATCAATCTTGGAAATGTCCTGAAGGAGGCAAGGATATTTGACAGGTAAGCAGATAAGTACTGTTGCTCTGTCAGTGGCCTGTCAGATGTATCAAGATACAAATTAGGTTCCTGATGTAAAATCAAGCAAATGGCCTTGAAATGCATACAGACCAACTTACTGGAATTTAAAAAAAAAAAAAATTCCTGTGGCGTGTATTCCTTTATGTTACTTTGTTGTACTTAATAAAATGTTAAAAATGAGAGTTTCTGAAGGTATTGATGAAAATAGATTTGAAATTAAGGCTGGAGGTAGGTGAAGATAAGATATCCGAGAAAGGCATGAACCCTTGAGTTCTCTGTTTTCATGATGTGATTCAGGACATGATCTAGAAGTCTGACTCTTCTAAAATGTTCCTTCTATGTAAGACAAACTGAAATGCTGAAATTCGGCTAAGCATCTGATTGAATATTCTGTATTTGTTATGTGTTGGCATCATGTTATTGCATGGGATTGCAGTGCTGTTGCTGTCTTTTTGAACTAACTTGTTTTGAGACCTCTAGTCTGATACATGAATCTTATTTTTGTTTCTGGAAGAAGATCCAGGCTGTGCTGTTTACATGCAGTGTACCATATTGCAACCGTTAATTGGATTATAATTTCTGGTGGCTGCGGTTTGTGGCTCCAAATTTAATAAAAGCTTGCAGGGAATGGGTTAATTATTGTAACTAGTTGCATTGCACACAGTGTAAATCGTTCAGTGATTTCTGTTTTAACCACAAATCAATGGGCCAAACAGGGGCATTTTTCCTCATCATTTTAGACTTTACATCACCTTTCTGAGAATTTACTTATTATGTATACTGTTGTGATTTTTCTAGAAATAGGATTTGAATACGTCAGTCATTTATATAATTAAAGATCTCACTTTTGAATAAAGTGAAGTTTGAAGTGTAAGTAAAGCATGATACATGTGTTAGGTTAGCAGAGAGAATAAAGAATAATATGATACTGTTTATATTGTAACAATTGAATAATAAACTGGGAAAAAAATGGAGCAAAGGTCTCATGCTTATCCTAGTAATGAAGAGTGTTTAAAAAAAGTAGACGAAAGCTTTACTTTTTTCCCAGAAGACTTATATTGATAATTATACAGCATCAGGTGGGGGGAAAACATTCCTGTCTTACAAAGTATTTCTTCTAGTTTGCTAGTCATTACAGAATTGAGCATAGCTTTAAGATAACGTGCATAATAATAATTCATCCCTTGATTGGGCTTTTAATTCAGGCAGTACTCTTCTGTGTTTTCAGTAACATCTTACAGGACAGATTTGTGTGTGTTAATAATACATATCCCTTGAAGGTTTTTTTTTATGTAGGTTTTTTTTTATGACCAAGGTAAATATAATTGCTGCTCTGTGGATGATTGTTTACCTTCTTTTTCTTGTTACAGAGCTGTAGCAGCTTATCTACGAGCCTTGAGTTTGAGTCCAAATCACGCAGTTGTGCATGGCAACCTTGCCTGTGTGTATTATGAGCAAGGCCTAATAGACCTCGCAATAGACACCTACAGGAGGGCTATTGAATTACAACCCCACTTTCCTGACGCCTATTGTAACTTGGCCAATGCCTTGAAGGAGAAAGGCAGTGTAAGGAGTACTTTTTTTCCTTTTTAACATTTTTAAAAGTACAGTGAATGTTTATTTTAGACACTAGGTGTCACCAACTTGCTTAAGATGGGATGTTACCCTCATTCAGTTAGTCATAAGGAAGAATATTTCAGCAAATCTCCACCTTGAACCTGTTAAAAGTGATTGTATAGTGACTTCTCATAAACAGTGCTATTACAACAAATATTACCATATTAACAGTATCCCTTATTTTTAAAGGTGGTAGAAGCAGAAGAATGCTACAATACAGCTCTTCGACTTTGTCCTACTCATGCAGATTCTCTCAACAATCTAGCAAACATCAAACGGGAACAGGGGAATATTGAGGAAGCTGTCCGTCTTTATCGGAAAGCTCTTGAGGTACAGTTGAATGTGGTGAGGGAGTGGTGGGGAATTAAAATTGGGAATGTGTAACGTGACATAGCTTTTTTCCTTCTTCGGTCATAAGTGGAGGAATGTCTGCTCAGAGAACTGAGTCATATAAAAAGAAGAGTAAGAAATGCACAATTTTTTTATTATATGGTCTATTTGGGGCATTTGAGAGACAGATTCTACTTCTTTTTCTTCCAGGTGTTTCCAGAGTTTGCTGCTGCGCATTCAAATTTAGCAAGTGTTCTGCAACAGCAAGGAAAGTTACAGGAAGCTCTGATGCATTACAAAGAAGCTATTAGGTAAATGGATACTGTCTGTAATAGTCCCAGCCTTTCATAACAGGGAAGTGCCATAGATTTGTACAGAAAGTGACTTACCAGTAGTGTATTTTAATTCAGATAGTTGCTTTGCAAACCAAAAAGTCTGGGTATAGGCATGGTTTCTCATTGGAAGAAGAGCTTTTATTGTTCATAACATGTATTGTCTTTGTTTCTCAGAATCAGCCCCACATTTGCAGATGCTTATTCTAATATGGGAAATACTTTGAAGGAGATGCAGGATGTTCAAGGAGCTCTACAGTGCTACACCCGTGCCATTCAGATAAATCCAGCTTTTGCTGATGCCCACAGCAACCTGGCCTCTATTCACAAGGTAGCACATGTGAATGATTCACTCTTAGAGTATGATGGGGCACTGTGAGTACTTCCCCTGAGTATATTTTTATCTGCTGACTCATTTCTGTGTCTTCACAGGATTCAGGGAATATACCGGAAGCCATTGCCTCTTACCGCACTGCTCTGAAACTGAAACCTGATTTCCCAGATGCCTACTGCAACTTGGCCCACTGTTTGCAGGTGAGGAAGACGAGGCTTTGATTGTAATTCTTAAGATTCCTCTGCAGCAAATGCTAAGCCTGATCACCTCAACCAATCACTAATTTAAATGTAAAGACTAGACTTGAGTCTTAAATAAGAAGGTAAGATTACACAGTAATCAACAGTAATTACTGAAGTTCTCACTTCCATTTTTGGAAGAAGCATTAGTCTCAACATGTGAAATATCTGGTAGAGATCAAAGGAAGCTGTTGCATTAATATTCTTTTAATTTTTCCTTTTTTTAGATTGTCTGTGACTGGACAGACTATGATGAAAGAATGAAGAAGCTGGTTAGCATTGTAGCTGATCAGCTGGAGAAAAACAGGCTGCCTTCTGTCCACCCACATCATAGCATGCTGTATCCCCTTTCTCACAGTTTTAGGAAGGCTATTGCTGAGAGACACGGAAATCTGTGTTTGGACAAGGTAGGAAGTTTTATACAGGCCAATTGTGATTGAAGTACTTTCTGGTTTTGCCTGTTCCTACTGCAAATCTAATACTCGCATAGTTAGTATTAGCCGTTGTAAAGTTTCTGAGTCACTGACCTGTAGAGAGATAGGACATAGTGTTACTCACCTAGTTTTGCAAAGTACATCAAGGGGTGTTTTGGAAAAGCAGAGTGAGTAAATTATTCTTTCCTGACAGTAAAACAGACCCAGGCAGCTGTGCGATAGTATTTCTCAAAATCTGGTCCTTTCCAGCATCCGTAGTGCTTGGAACCTGACGTTGCCTCTAGTGAATCCTTGCTGGAATGTGTGAGCTTTGTGTTTGATTGGCTCTGGGATTTCCAAATGCACTCGCTTTAGTGGTGATGGCAACAATGTTACAGGGGCGATGCATCACAGTAGGAAGTACTTTAGTATTCATTGTGATTCTGTTTTGGAGTACTTTGTGTACAGTAGCATAAATTTTTCCAAAAACATATCTTATCTTGCTGTAATTACTTAACTGTGTGCCGTTTCCACGAGACTGCACAGCACCTCAAGCTGCCAAGAGCGCAGTTGCAGTCGATGGCAAATTCTTTAACTAAAATTTGATGCAACTTCTTTTTCTCTTCAACCAGTGAGTCATAGCTATTGGCGCTTGTGAATGTTGAGACGGACTACTTGAGCAGGTTGCCAGTTATAATTGAAAATACACTGTCAGGCAGTGGAAGCGTCACATTAGCTAATGTAAAGATCTCAAACTTCAGTAGTTAACATTTAGCTTTCAAACTGGCTTGTCTTAATAGCCTGATAATCCTGTCAGTGATAGTGGCTACAAGCTGATGTCTGGGCAAGATGGCGAGCATAAGAACAGAAAGTATGCTGTGGTGCTTCACAGGAATACTGTTCTGGTCACGAGTGGCTTGTAGATTGAGAACTTCCTGGTCATAGCAGTGTGGTATCAGTCTATTTAATAATCAGGTGTGGAATACTTAAAAAATAAACTGGTAGAAAAGCACAAATGTCAATTTGCAGTAGTGATGTCCGATTTGGCTGAATGTAGGTACGTGGCATCTCGTAACACAGAGATGTGGACGTTTGCGGACGTTACGCTTGGCTCCAGTGCAGGTTTGAAACAACAGATGTCCACAGACCACTTACTTCAATGTGGGATAAGGCTAATTCTGCAAACTCATGGGCTTTTTTGTCCCTCTGTTTAGCGTTTGGTTTTGGTTCCTGAGTTTATAAACAGTTGTGTATGTTTTCTTGACAGATTAATGTTCTTCACAAGCCACCATATGAGCATCCCAAGGATTTGAAGGCCAGTGAAGGTCGACTTCGTATTGGCTATGTGAGCTCTGATTTTGGAAACCATCCAACCTCACACCTAATGCAGTCAATCCCAGGCATGCATAACCCAGACAAATTTGAGGTAAAAATATAAATGGCATGCTTAAAGCTTTAAATACGTCTGTAAGTGGCACTTCATTTTTATTGGTGCAGGCAGGTAAACTAGGGAAGAGCAAATTTTTTTTTCGAGGTGGGGTTTTTTTGGGGGGTTTTTTTGGTTTTTGTTTTGGGTTTGTTTTTTTTTTTTGTTAGTGGGCTTTTTTTTTATGGGTTGAAGAGTTCTCCAGCCTGAGTCATCCTCCTTTACCAATATGAAGTGTTATTTAGAAGGTATGGGAATTAGATACCTGTCCTTAGAATTACTGTAGGTAGGATTTGTGGCTCATGGAAAACTTCTTAAGCTTCAGCTGCTGTTCTTTGAGTACATGTGTTTCAACATCAAGCTACTACTGCCTGGTTACTTCTGATTTACAGATGTGCATCTGTTTTTTGTTCACTCTCTGATGCTGTTTTTTTCACATGTATTTTTCTCTGGGATACCTGAAATTACAAATATGAACTTCAGATTGGTCTGGCTACTGCTTTTTCAAAAGGAAATGATACACTACACTTACTCCAGAAGGAGCGTATACAATTTAGCAGTGCTAAAGACAGTCCCATATTTATTTGGGTGTCATGTTAAGGGTTTGAGGCTGTAAATAGAACTAATTCCCAGTTACATTGTTTGCCCCATGAGTGTTTAAATTGCCTCGCTTTTGAGCTCCTGTTCTCCAAGACATGAGAATTTGCTTATCTGTGTAAAAGCTTGTAAGTCTTTCCTTCTTTCAAAAGTATTTTTTATTAATCTTTTTTTTGTTTTGTTTGGTTTGTTTTGGGGCTTTTTTCCCCTACCTTCTTGCTTTTTCCTGGTCATGAAGTCTTTGTAGTCTGAAATCCTTGTGGCAAAGCTGCATGCTTGAATTGTTATCAGAAGTGTGACTATGAGGCAGGTTTTTTCATGAAACAATTAAATTGGTGGTCTGAGTACATGGGGCATGGGGAGAATATACCATTTAACCTTATCAGCTCAAGACAAAGGGCAGTCTTTCTTGTTCTGTATTTAGAAAGCTCTACAGAGCTTAATTTAAACACTAAATAGAAGTTATCTATTATTTTACTAAAACCATGCTTTTGTCCTGTAACATAATAAATTCTCTGCATATCGTTCTATTTTTTCTATATCTATATGTGCTAGGTTAGCTTAACATGCCTGTTTACATAACCTGTCAACCTTGAGTTTCTCAGATACATTTGCAGTTTCTTAATTGGAGAGAACTAGTCACTGTTTAAAGAATCTGTTAAAAAGCTTCCCCAAGGCTTAGCTTGTCTGTTCAACCTGAGTCATAATTACGATTCTCACTAATTACAAATTCAAAGGTGTCTTGTAAAAGGCGTTCTTAGAGAATTTAATGCTTATGCAAATCCATTTGTTAAAATTACTTTACCTTGCACTGATGAGAACATTGTATATATGTCTGTGCGAGATGCAGTGCCATACTCTAGCACCAGAACTGGGTAAAACCGGGGCCTGGCGCAAATGTGTCAAATGCCCAATGCCCCCTTTTGGTTTTTTTTTGATTTCTTTCTCAACTGGTAAATGCCACACAAATAAATATAATATAATTTGTATGAAAGTACATGTAATTTTGCTAATGTAATTTAAAGTTGCAATACCATATGTTTTATAGCAAAGTTATTTTGTTGGCAAGTTGTTGCAGATACTGAATGTTTGGTGCCTCATATTCTAGGTATTCTGTTATGCCCTGAGTCCTGATGATGGTACAAATTTCCGTGTAAAAGTTATGGCTGAAGCAAATCATTTCATTGACTTATCTCAGGTGAGCCTTTTCAATGCATTGACCTTTTAGCAAACCTAAATAAAGAAAGAGATCAGCCTGTAGTTTGAGATTTTTAGTTGCAATCGTTTCTTGAATTAGGCTGATGTTAGTCTTGAATTTTGGAGTTTGTAGATGTGTTGGTGTTATGCCTTACCTGGGATGCAGTGGTTATTGTGTGATCTCTGTGTGATTATTAAAAAGTAATATTAACAATATTGAATAACTGTTCCATTAGGTCTTAAGATAATAGTCATATCTAAATGTCATGGATAAGTCAAGATGCCACAACTGCAAATATATTTAAGCTTGCTTTACTCCAGTGAAGCAGGACAGAGGCTTAATGATTAATTGGGGGATTTTGCCTCTCTATCAAAAGGCTGTTTTGGTAACATTTACAGATGGTTTTGGGTTTTTTTTTTAAAACTGTGAAAACTGATGGGGATTTCAGTATACACAGAAGTCAAGGAGTTTTTATACTGTCTCAAGATAACTGGCAAAACCTTAAAGCAGCATGGGATAATCAGTGTACGTTAATAACAGAACTGGATTGGCACCTGGACAATCCCAGATTAGGTGATAGATAAAACTTGCATATAGTTTTTAAGCTCATCATGTTGTTTAGAACCTGCTCTCATAAGTAAAAACGCTAAATTGATGTCAGCTGAATTGCTCTTTGAGATGGATTTTTGTGAAGTTGATCTTTTAAAACTTTTTTTTAGAATAATGAGCTTCAGTTATGCTTGTGGAAAGCCGTCCATCCACCCCCTGCTTTTGCAGCTGTGGATGTTGAAAGCCCTGGGTCATAGGGAAACAGGGCAGCAATTTCATGTTTGTTGTCGCACTTAACAGCTATCTAGGAAAAATTCTTTCCTTTGCCCAGAGTGATACACTGAGTTTTCTTATTTAAAATTCTTGAGGCATCAAACTCGCATTTTTAGGTTATAGTGCAACCCTTAGAGATTTGTACAGGAGGATCAAACAGGTAGAAACAGTTTGCTGTGATCTATTGCATTAGCAGTGTAACTTACTGAAAGTTAAACTAAGACAGGAACTCAGATTGTTGTCCACTCGGAGATATATTTATAGCTGCCTATGTGCATGCATTTACCCTGCTATAAAATGTGAAGTAGCTTTCCCTTTTTACAAAAATGAAGTACTTTTATGGTGCATATTAATTCTACAGTGAGTCAGCATTAGCAGTAGCTGCAGAGCAGTTCAGCAGATGAGGCTCACTCTTGATCTTCAGTTCGAAGTAAATTCTCTGTATTACCTTAGTTTGGGAATCTACCACTTGCCCTACATGAGCTTTGATCATTAATTAGCCTTACAGGAGTGGTGGTGGTGGGACTGTTCTGGTTTGTATAGCCTCAGTTTCTAGCCTTTAGTTTTTGTTTTAGTGCTGCCGAACTAGAGACATCTATCAATTTTCTTTTATCTACTTGTAGGTAATGATTAATTATCTAATAAATTCTTGGAGGAATGTAAAACTGTTGAAAATTGTTTACCTTTCAGTATTAGGCAGGAAGAGAGACACTGTAATTTCTAAGGCTTTGCTGTTCTTCTTGAAAGTCGTTGGGGTAATACCTTGTGTGAAGTTCCCCTCTTCGGTTTTGATTTTGCCAAGAATTGAGGCAGTTTCAGTGTTGCTTGAAGTTTCTTCTTTGGTTCATTTGTGATATTTTTCTGCATGACTTGCTGAGCTTGGCAACGCTAGATATCACTCCTCTGATTTGAGTGTGCAGAGGCAATCTTCAAGTACTACAGTTAAAATTTCTGTTAGCAACTGCTTCAACTGTGTCTAGCAAACTTATGTTTTTCTTGGCTTCAACAGGGTTTTTTTTGATTGAGTTGAGGACTTAAACCTCTGTAAAACCAGGAGTAATAAGATTTAAGTCTCACCTAAATTAAATTATGCAGTTGACATTTACCCATCGGTACACTGATGACTAACCACGTTTATTACTGAAAGACTGAAAACAAAAATAACTTTTATTTATGTATTTACTTATTCTTCAGATACCATGTAACGGAAAAGCAGCAGACCGCATCCATCAGGATGGGATACACATTCTCATTAATATGAATGGTTACACCAAAGGAGCCCGAAATGAATTATTTGCCCTGAGACCAGCACCTATTCAGGTAACTAAGTTAGAGGGCTCTGTATCTCCAAAAAACCACTTGTGAGTAGGAAGAGTTTCTCTTTTTCTTCTGGCAGAGTGGAAAAATGTTGAAGGCTCATGTTGATCAGTAAGTGAGAGAGACTTTTTAGGGCTTAGGGTATGTGAGACAAATAGGATCATTCTGTTGAAGCAGAATAGTTTGGGGTTTTTTATATGCTTTATGGGCAGCTGACTATGTTCTGCAAAAGAACTCCTTAATTTTATGAGGTTCCTGTACACCACTGGCTTTCTTGCATTAGTGAGAACAAAGAAAGGGTATTTGAAGCATGGTGGAAATGAATTGTTGTGTTTTAATCTCTTCAGGCTTAGTGAAATTCTAGTTAGAATAAGTCAGAATCAATGTCAGAGTTATTTTTTTGACTAAGGATTTTCTGAAATGCCTATGGAAAGAGAATGGGAGAAGCCTGAATCAGAGTCACTCTAGGCTGCAGAAGTTGTCTCAGCTAAGAGAAGCTGTAATCACTGATGGTTAGTATTCTGGCTGTAGCTGCATGTAGTTGGATACTTTGGCCTTTTGCTTGAGGGTTCAATTTTAGAACATCCTTGAACTGTTCACTGTCTCAGTAGTGAAAGTCTGGGGTTAGTGGTTGCTCTTCGGTTGATAAAGCACAAGAAGGAACTTGAATCTGTAGGTGGAAAATTTAACTTAAAATGCATTGATTTTTTAACTTCCTTTATTTTTGCAATGCACCTGTGACTGGAGCCTTGCTTTCTCGTTTTTTAGGCAATGTGGCTAGGATATCCTGGAACCAGTGGGGCGTTGTTCATGGATTATATCATCACAGATAAGGAAACTTCCCCAGTTGAGGTGGCTGAGCAGTATTCAGAGAAATTAGCTTACATGCCAAACACTTTCTTTATTGGAGACCATGCCAACATGTTCCCCCATCTGAAGGTATGTAGGAAGATGGGGCAAGAAAAGTAGATGTTTTCCATAGCTGTCTTTATAAAATGGCACTTAGTATAGTACTTGGTAAGGGATCTTGTAACTTTTTTAAAACTTTTTTTTTTTAAACAGAAAAAAGCAGTCATTGATTTCAAGTCCAATGGTCATATTTATGATAACAGAATTGTTTTGAATGGCATTGACTTGAAGGCTTTCCTTGACAGCCTCCCCGATGTCAAGATTGTTAAGGTGAGAGCTTCTCCTTTGCGTGTTCAGTCTTAGGGACTGAAGCTAGTACTTTCTCTAATGCTTACATGATTTATCTTAGATGAAGTGTCCTGACAGTTGTGACAATGCAGATGGCAATGCTGCCCTCAGTATGCCTGTCATTCCTATGAACACAATTGCAGAAGCTGTGATTGAGATGATTAATCGTGGGCAAATTCAGATAACTATCAATGGATTCAACATCAGTAATGGATTAGCAACTACTCAGGTGAGGCACTTCAAGACACTGTTCTCTTGGGTTTTATGTTATATCTGTATGTTTTAACATAACAAGGAAGAAAAACCTCCAAGCAAATGTCTGTCTTCTGTCATGTTGATTTGTTTAGTTCTCATACTAAAGGAAACTCGCAAAGGTGTTATAAGCCACAGATGTACTGGAAGATGATCTTCCCCCCAAAGATAGAGGGGTTATATCAAGAGGTATTTAAAGTCCAAAGAAATTTAAACTTGTTGCATAAAGGTTGTTGCACTTGGTTGTTCAGAGTCTGAAGGCAAGATTTGCTCATTGCCTGCAGCCTACAGGGAATTTGTGAGCTGTTACCCAGTTTCAGTTGTGTTTTTCCTTTAGAAAAAAATTGCTGGGTAATACAGGCAAGGTTATTCCACTTATATCAACAATGTTTATTCATCTCCTTACATCTTTCTGAACTATGCACTATACCACCACCTCTCAGTGCTTAATAGTTCATGGGATTTTAGTGATAGTGACAGTTACTGGTTTTGTTTATTACTTCTTCCTTTGCAGAACAGTTCTTTTTAAAAATACCATATTTTGACATTGGTATAACTCTTTTGACTTGTGAATTTTACTCAGTTTACAGTCCTTCAGGAGACTCTTTTACGTCATTTTATGAGACCTTTTATTATCACTGTTCTATCCATAATCTCATGCCTTGGTTTCTTTTTATGAGTTCTTTTGTTCACAGCTGAGGCTTTCCTTTAAGTTGGTAATAGGTTATCTCTTAGTTTGGTCAGTAAGCTTATGAGCATTTTTTTCTGAAATTGTCCCCTGAGACACTGAGTCTTAGCACTCCACCACCAAGATGAAACAATCTAAGCTCTGTCAGTGCACTTCTAAAACAGGTTTTCTATCTTTTGATCACACTAATATAACCCTTTGTGCTTGTTCTAATTTGATATTGGCTACTTTTGGGCATAGGTCGACGAGAACTATGCATTATGTTTGAGGTCTCCTCAGTGGCCTGGATAAAGAGCACTTTTACCAACTTTTGTTGAACTAAATTATCTTGTGCATCTTCTAACAGAGTCAGTGATAATGAGTCATTGTCATTCATGTCAAGTTTGTCAACAGTACGCTTATTTTGGCTGGCCACACTGCCACTGAGCTGAATTTTAAATATATAAGTACGTAAAATATATATATAAAGAAAAAGGCTCTAAGTACCTGTTTTGCTCTATCTGTACTGATGTTTTTATCTGTCTTTTGATCCCACCATTGCCTGTCATTATTTTAAAAAAAAAAAAAATTTACTTCTATTTTACTAATCGTCAAGACTCTTGCATGGTATTCTGATTATCCCAACTTCGTCCTCTGCTGTTTTTTATTAGCATATTCCTATTCTTTGTGAAGGCTGTAAGATCCATTCTTTTTTGAAAGTCCATTAGTAACTCTTATGGTCTAATTTTCAGCATTTCCCATTATTTCCTTGTCAGTTAGTTCCTTACAGTCTACCAGTTACATATTAGTCTGTATCTTCAGTCTTGACTCTCTGTTCTGTGCCTATTGTCTTTTATCTTAAAACAAACAAACCCCAAACAAACAAAAAAAACCAACCCGAAAAACAAACCACAAAAAACCAAACAAACCAAAAAACCCCTTTGCTTTCTAAATACTTTTTTATTCTTCCTTGAAGTCTTAATTACACTTTTGGTTTCAAGGAAGTGAACTGACCTTAAGGAGGGGAGGACTCCATGTGTAATGGCTCTTTATATGATTCTTCTTTCCAATTATTCCAGTTACTTGGAATTTCAGGGAGATATAGCAAGGGCATGAAAATTGTTTTGTGCCTTGGTGGTTGCAACATGGTGGCATCCATAAGCATACCAGTTAAATTCTTGTTATGGGTAAGTAGACAATTTTGGTTTTGTATAATAAAGCCAAAGATATGCTTACAGTAACTTACGATGCTAACAAATGTTGCAGTGTGTCTCGGGACAATTCCACAGGGCATAATCTTGTTTCCTGAAATTTTGGTGTTTCAATAGTTTTTTTTTTTTTTTCTTTAGATTAACAACAAAGCAGCAACTGGCGAAGAAGTTCCACGAACTATAATTGTTACTACCCGTTCTCAGTATGGCTTACCAGAGGACGCTGTTGTATACTGTAACTTTAATCAGCTGTATAAGATTGATCCTTCCACTTTACAGATGTGGGCTAATGTGAGTATCTGTATCTAATATGAAATCTAAGGTCAGACTTCTGGAACATAGCTGTTCTGTTCAAGTTAGCGGAAACTTCATGCAAGTTAAAACTGTAACTGTTCTGTGGAAAACATTGACCCTGAGCCATTTGAATCCTTATAATGCTGGACTTAGGGTTAATAGAGTATAGAATTTTTTAGATTGATTTCAAATCACATCTGTGCTTCTAGCCAGTGAAAAATTACATCTTGGACAGCTTAAGTATGCTGGTACTCCATTGTGAAGTAAGTTTGGTCTTCCCTAGTCTGCGCAATTAAGTCATACCTGGCCTTGGCAGTTAGTAGATTGGTAGATCTGAGCACTGAGCGTCTGTATCAAGGTCCAGTTTATAGTGTATTGCTGAGAGTTACTTGAGGGGTAATTTTTTTATATTCCATAGCATGGGCCTGTAAATAAATGAGATCATAAATTTCAGGACTTACTCTCTAAGTACTGCTCTATGAACTATTGCTCAGAGCTGTTGTCTTTTTCAGTGGGATTAGAAATGCAATCCTAGTTATTCCACTCAAAATGGTGATCTATTTTTTTCCTGCTCTATACCTCAGAAGATTAAAATATTGAACGATAATGCCTTTTGCTTCATTTTGGTATGCGGTAATTTCTTGTTCGGAAAAGGAAGTGTTTCTGACCAAACTTTCTGTATTTGCTGTTTTATTTTTGTTATAGATCCTAAAAAGAGTTCCGAACAGCGTGCTGTGGCTGCTACGTTTCCCAGCTGTAGGAGAACCCAATATTCAGCAATATGCACAAAACTTGGGTCTTTCCCAAAACCGAATCATCTTTTCTCCTGTTGCCCCCAAAGAAGAACATGTGAGGAGAGGGCAATTGGCTGATGTTTGTCTAGACACTCCGCTTTGCAATGGGCACACAACTGGGATGGATGTACTCTGGGCTGGGACTCCAATGGTCACTATGCCAGGTAGGGAACCTACATAGAACAGATGGGTTTGAATGTTACTAATTTTTTAATAACAAACAGCAAGCCCAGCAAACTTTGCCTCTTGTAGAGGCAGAAGGAAAGTAAGTCATACTCTGCAATATGTTACTTGATAAGCTTCCTCCTGTTACCACTTTTTTGGGTTTTTTTTTTGTTTTTTTTCTTACAGGCGAGACTCTTGCATCACGAGTTGCTGCCTCCCAACTTACTTGCCTGGGTTGTCTTGAGCTCATTGCAAAAAGTAGACAGGAATATGAGGATATTGCTGTGAAACTGGGAACTGATCTGGAATAGTAAGCAAACTTGTACTGCGTAATGTGGTAACATCAAGAATGTAAAGTGTTGTATTTGGGCACAATGCTGAGACTTAGCAGTAGTTTTAATCTTGCAGATACTTTAATATTTAAAATAGCTAGGCAATCCTCGTCTAGAGGTTTCTTGTTTTGCAGTTAGCTTCTGCTTTTACAGTAAACTTAACAGCACTCCGTATTGAGTAACGGTGCTACCTGTTCTGAAGAAACTGCTTGTGCAGGCTCTTACCTGGTAAAAAGTGCAACATAGTTCACCTTTTGTTCTTTATAAATTGAAGATTAAGCAGTTTGTGACTTACTGCAAGTTAAAATCACGCTGTAAAAAGTGATTTTACTACCACAGTACAGATAATGCAACAAGTTAATGTGTTAATGTCACAGCTCCTCTGAGTTGAAGTGGTCATGCTGGTCTGCATCAGAAATCATGAGGTGATGAAACATCAATATGAATTTGGTGGAAGTGAGGGAGCAGATATTTTTGAAACAGTTGTGCTGGCAGTTTTGGGTTAGCTGAAAATAGTAGATTTCAAAAGTAAACAGTATTATGAAGTGTTTGGAACCTCTCGTGACTGCTTTAACTTTTTTTGTAGCTTGAAAAAAATACGTGGCAAAGTGTGGAAGCAGAGAATATCCAGTCCTTTGTTCAACACGAAACAGTACACAATGGACCTGGAGCGGCTGTATCTTCAGATGTGGGATCACTATGCTGCTGGCAACAAACCAGACCACATGATTAAGCCAGTAGAGGCCAGTGAGTCTGCATGAAGACAAACTGTCTGTGTGCCCACCCAGAACTCTCCAGGAACTGAGCCTCTCAAACACTTCTGCAGAGATGATGAGCTAAAAACTGTGCATTTCTACTTAATCTGCCTGGTACTCTGTGGCTGAAGTAATACATGATGGTGATTAAAGCACAGCCAGACTTATTTCTTGCATGATAGGGA
>NW_009225286.1:25798-27353 GCF_000690835.1 Fulmarus glacialis
CTGGGATCCTTTTATTCCATGAGGAATTTGAATGGGATTGAGCCGTGTACATGTGAGCCTGTGTGTGTGAGTGACATAGTGGTTGCTGGGGGAAGTTTGAACTGCCCAACCAATTATGATTTAATGGATTGATTTAATCTTCCTATGAATCTCTCTCCTTTTATGTGGATTGGGAATTGGAGCGTTTTAACATTTGATTTTGGGTACTCCTGTTGGTATATGTGTGGTTCTCCCATGACAAGATTTCCAGCTAGCGAGTGTTGCTCCCTGCATTAATTTCTAAACAGTGTGGACTGAAAGGGCGTATTTGCTGGTGTAGTCTTTTTTTATGGGTTTTATAAACCACTTGAGCCTATATCAGCCTTTTAATGTTTGACCTCTGTTCTGGAGCTCTCTGTAATGTATTGGTTTAGATCAGGACTTCGTTTTTTTTGTTTTGTTTTTAAGCTTCTCCAATAACTCAGCTAATTGGCTTCATGATGGCAGCTCCTGTTCTGTTGAAAAACCAAATTTGATTTGAAATATTAATCCTTCCCACAAGTGTTTAAGGTAAACACAAACTGGTGCCAAATACAGATCTTTCAGGAATGATTGTTAATTATGTATAGCGGCGCAGTCCTAGGTACTGTAGCAAAGACTTTAAACAAAAAAATAAAGCTTTGGTTTGCCAGTTTGACTGATACGACCAGCGTTTCACGTTTTCTGTTGCCCTTCTAGTGTTGCTATCAGAAAAGTATTCTGAACTGCTGGCTTTTCATCTTCCTTTCTGTAACTTTGTTTTAAATAACACTATTTATTTCAGCAGATACAATCCCAGGTAAGTGTAGATCTTGTACATAGATGTTTCTGTTTCCACTAGGTTAGACTAAACCCACCAAACATAAAAACCCTGGTGTGTGTGCATGCTTAATTCAGAAGTGTTTTGGGGCCTCACAGCAGCTTGTTTCTTGTAGCCTTCACAGTGCTGATATCTCAGGTCACACTCTGTAGTACCTTGAATGTCATGGCCTATGTGTAAATTTAATATTTTTGTTTTGAATAAGCAACAATAGCATTCTCCAACTCCTAAATCTCTGTGGTAGGTCAAGGACTGCAATTTGAAACGGGTGTCAAATGGTGCTAGGGATGTTGGTGATGTCTGTGTAGGAGGCGAGTTTGTCTCCTGGTTGTGCTTAGCTTAAGACTCCCGTTTCTGCCAAGTGCTGCTGCTTGGTGCACTTAGGTCACCCAGTCCCTGCTGGTGGTGGGTGTACCCTGGCTGGCGAGCACCCCCTTTATTGGTGGGGTGCCATGGCTGCCTGCATGCCCTGGGGAGGAGGCCTGGCTGTAGTTACTCTTGCACCCTCTCCTGTTAGCAACAGCTGTCTGGTATCACGAGGAGGGTTAACAACCATTTTACGATCTACGTCGGTGTTTGCCAATGGCTGAATCCCCGGTTCAGCTGGAGCCGGTGGCGATTCCCCTGTCGCCCAGAGCGGTGAACCCGTGGGGGCTCCGCGGGCTATGCTCCCCCTTGTGCGCAGGCGCGGTGCGGTGCGCATGCGGCCTGACCCAG
>NW_009225287.1:0-3494 GCF_000690835.1 Fulmarus glacialis
GTGATGCCGCAGCCTGGGGACGTGGATGTGTCCCCCCGGGATGCTGCCCTCATCCCACCCCAAACACCGGTGGCACCACAGGTGCCTTGTCCTCCCCACCAGCTCCGGAGTCTGTCGGGAAGTGGGGTTTCACCCCGCTCCCCCCGGCTGTGCAGTGGCTCCGTGATGGTGACAGCAGTGAGGAAGGGACCTGGGTCGCCCCAAAACTACCCAAGCCCGGAGGGGGGTGTCCCCTGCCTTGCGCTGGGGCAGCTGCACCAAACCTGCTTCTTCTGCAAGGTGCAGCTGGCTCCGGGGACCAAGGGACACCCCTGGGGTCGGCAGCAGGCGGCCGTTTTCCATCTGCCCTCGGGGATTTCAGCCGAAATCCCGAGCCGTGGGGCCATCCTCTGGTGGGCGAGAGCTGCCCCCAGAGCCCCAGTGCTCCCGAGCCAAAACTTGTCACATGGAGGGTCAAAAAAAACCCCCAAAATAAGAGTAATGATTAATAGTGTTTGTGTTTCACCGGGAGGATCCTGTTCCACTCCTTCCTGTGAAGCAAATGGTGTAGATGTGGGATAAGGGGCAAAAAAAAAAATGCTGTGAAGAGGTGACACCCGTGGGACGGTGTTGGGCTCTGCGGGGACGGGTGGTGCCTCCCGGCGGGTGCTGCACCCTCCTGGGGTGGGGGACGTCTCCGCTCTTTGGGCATTTGCCCTCTCTGAGTCCCCGGGAGGCTTCGCTTTTGCAAAAGCGCTCATTGCAGTTGGGAAGAAAAAACAGTTTTGGTTGGGGGGAGTTTTCCAGCCCTTCCTCCGAGCTGGGAGACCCCGCGGGGGTGAGGGGCTGCATGCCTGGAGCGTCCCCCCGTCCCCTCCCCGGACAAACCCCCTGCTAAATTTGCAGGGGACGTTCCCGGTAGGTACTCGCACTTGTGCTCCTGCCCGCAGCTCCCGGGCTGTCAGCTCTGCCTCGCAGCTCTGCTCGGGCAGGGACCTGTGTTCTGAGCAGCAAAATATTATGGATTTTTTTTTTTTTTTTTTGTCCCCCGTAGAGCATGTTTTGGGGGTTGTGTACCTGCGCCGGGCCGGGGGAGCCTGCGGCGCGACCTGAAGGGGGTCCCGCTGCGGGGGAAGAGGCTGCTCGTCTCCCGGGGCTGCGAGAGCTGCTGATGGGGGAAAATAAAGTTGCATCTGGGTCCTGAGCACAAAGCCGGTTGGGTTCGGCAGGGCGGGGTGCGTGCCGATGCAGGGACCCTCCTGCTCTCCCTGGCAGAGGTACCCCTCCTCCTGCCAGCCCGACGGTGGGAAAGCTGTTAATTGTTCCCTGCCAGATTGACTTATAAATTAACGACTTTGCTGGCACTCTCCTCCTCCTTCCTGTGCGTGGTAAGGGCCCATATTTCAAATGGGAAAAAGTCATAAATACTTTGAGTAATATGAGAGGAGCTTCCAGCTGAAGCTGTGCCACCGAGTCATGCGGGGGAGAGGGGTCCCCCGCAGCGGAGCCCTTCGTGCGCTTGGCTGTGGGGCGGTGGAGGTGATGGGGGGCAGGAGGTCCTCGAGTCCTCCTCTTGTCTTCTGGCATCGGCCTCGCTGGCAGGACGGGGTCAGGTCCTTCGTGTCCCCTGGGTCTCTGTCCCCCTGGTCCCTGGTGCTCTCCGGGTTTTATAAATGTGAGTTTGATAAATGCAGCATCTTCCTGGGGTGTCTTGGCCCAAGGGGAGCAGGTTTGCTCTGCCTTTTGTCTGGATGTTAAAGAATAACCGGTGTGATGCGTTGCCTAAGGAGAAGAGGAAAAATGTGCTTCTGCTTTTTCTCCAGGAGAGTGGATTCTTGTTAGAGCCTTAATTCTGCTGCTGCTTTGTGGGGGGGGAAGCGGGAATGAGGGTGAAGAGTCACCCGAGGTCCACCCAGGTGGGATGTCCGAGGAGATGACGTGGCCACACGCTGGGGAAACTGAGGCTGGAGAGGGGGGTAGTGTTTGTAGTTCTTCATAGCATAGGAACAACTCCTGCCTGCCACGCTTGCCCAGAGGGCATGGGCCATATTTAGAGACCTCAAAGCTGTCTTGGAGGTGGGAGACGGTCCCACCTGATGCTGCTTTGAGGTCTCTAAATACAGCCCAGTGGCTTGAGCCACGTGGAGCGGGGTGAAGGTCCCATCCAGCTGCTTGCCTTGAGAATAACTCGAGGTAGTAAACGCATGTTGAACTGTTTATCTGCTTTTCCACGTGGCGTATGAGGTTGCGTGGGTGGCAAGTCGTCCTGATGGATGAGATGTTGCCTGTGGCACCGCGTATGGATTTTATTTGAACCCTCTCTGTTCCCAACTAAAACAGTTTTTCTTTTGCATTGCAGAGATAACAAAATTGCGAGTATAGGATACCGAGATAAAGCGAAGCCAGATCTAACCCGAGTCAGTGTGGGCAGTGCAAGCGTATGGTAAGGAGAGAGGTTATTCAGTTGCATTAAAAAGATGCTGCTAAGTAGTTTCATCCACAGTTGCTGAACTTTGAGTTTTAAATTCTTCTTATTCGAGTTGATAAGAACATGCATATTATTCATGACTCTCTCCCCAAAAAAGGGAAATCTGCAAAAGACTTCAGTGAAATATCATTTCTTCAACAGCGTGAAAAACATGCCTAAATTTCTACTTCAAATAATAATCCCTTCCCTCGGCCCAGCTCCCTCCATCCGTGAAGCTCTTTGCTTCCTGCTGCCAGCACAGCGGGAGCGGGGTCGGGAGCCCTGGGCTTTGCTCCGGGCTGGTGACGCCGGGCAGGATCCCCAGAACTTTTATTTTTTGGTATTTGCAAAATGAAGAAAATAGCCAGGCTGGGCGGGCTGCGAAGCTCCTGGCTATGACAGTATTATTTTTTAAAAATTGTCGATTTTAGACTCATGAGCCCTGAAGTAGTAAAGCTCAGGCCAGCTTCCTTTCTGCAAAGTTTATTACACAATAAGCTGGAACAATCCGAGGGCTCTGTTTGTTAGCCTCTTCTTTTTTTTTTTTTTGCCCTTGTCCTCTCTTTCTGATTGTTTGCTTTATAACTTGACTGATTTTTGTTTTTTCCTTTGACATCAGCCTAGCAAACTGGAAATTGTCTTTTTTTTTTTTCCTTCCCCCCTCCCCCCCATCATTCAACTTGTAAACCCTCCAGACTTCTGGGTCTGATCCAATGTAATTCTCTTGGACTTTTTTTTTCCCTAGCTTGGGTATCATTGTCTTAGCTTAGTAATTTATCGAGCTTGGTGTTCCCATTGCAATAGCTGCCTGTGCTGTCAGATTATTTGCTGCTCGTCTGAACAAGCCCTTGCAGAGCCGTGTGTCCTGTGCGCAGAGCCCTTCGCAGATGGCCGCGTCTCAGTGCAGCCCCAGCATCATCCAAAAAAGTAATTTTCAGCCCATGTTGCCCTCTTGACATCGCTTGATAAGGAGCTGGTTGGGAGGCGTGAGTTTCTTCAAACTTTTTTTTTTTAATCCGTGAAGCCTCTTGGCTCCCATCCTCCCGCC
>NW_009225288.1:0-11087 GCF_000690835.1 Fulmarus glacialis
GAGGGGGGGGGAGGGAAGACCAGCTTGAACTTCAAACCAACCGCTCAGAAGCTCTCTGCTGTCCAAGTGCTCATCAGACCTGCCAGCAGAGGAGGTGCTACCATTCCACAGGATACTAATTTTCACAGGTCTTACACAGACTAGATTGAGTTTTATTGCTGTTTCCTAGGTGTTCCTTCCCTTCCTGAGCCGACACTGAATGTTCCCCATTTTGAACTTTTAAGTGGGTTTTTTTTTTGGTTTTGTTTTGGTTTTTTTGGGGGGGCGGGGGGGGAGTTGGTTTGTTTTTTTTTTTTTTAGGAGTATTGAAGCTAGCCACCAGAACAGATGTTACATGGGAGACAACAAGTAACGCTGATTACTTAACATTGTACTTGCCTATAACAGCATACGCTTACTGGCCAAACCCCACGGAACCAAATGGTCACATGCAAGTGAAGAAATTGTTGCAAAATAAACCCACTTTGAGACAAGGTTCCTTAAAAATAATGCACATGCACTGAGTGTATGTCAACACCACTTTTTTTTAGCACGTTACCACCCTGAACATGGGTTCAACGTCACAGTCCCATCTAGAAGATGAGCAGCTTACATACAACAGGCACGCTATGCGAACTGTGTGATGCTACATAAATTCAGCTAGGGCCGCAGCGTGCAAAATACTTGGAAAAATTCTTCAGTCTCAAGCATTTCTGAAGGTCCATCCAGCTGAGAAAAACCACCTACAAGCAGCATACAGGGAAACTGTCTCCACCCTAACTGCAGTCAAAAAGTAAAGCTAAGAAGTTGGTGAAGCAGCTCAGACCAATATATTCCCTTAATATAACTGTTCAACGTGAATTTAAACACATTAAATGTTCCAAAGCGTTTGACAGCACTGATGATCGGTGTAGGCTCAGACCTTTCAATAAGGCTTCCACTCACAAATGACTGCCTGTTTTAATCGTCTAGTAAATTGTTATTAAGACTTCTCGACTATTTCAAGTATAATCAGTCATTCCAAAGTCCACAGTATGACTCACTGCAACCTAAGTGTGTTTTAACATTCAGCGGTTGTTTTCTTGACAGGAAAGGGAGAGTCCCCTGCTGCAACAGTAAGATGGCTTTACTTTCAAAAGTGTAATTCAGCAGAAGTAAGTTCTTCATCCTTCTGGATTCAAGCTCTATGCATCAACTCCTTTTGGGAGAACATTAAATAGTTTTCATACAGACCTCTTAAGACCGTTACTATTTCAGTTTATATATTGAGGAAAATACATGTACGCCTTTCCAGTAGTGGCATGGCCTTAAGATGACCTGACAAAGCACTGTCAAAAGCAGAGACAAACGTACCTGGCATGGAAACGGAAAGGGTGACCTAATTCGTCTTTTCCATTTGGTTCTGAGTCTTTGTCTACATAGTTTTAAAAACTGGCAGTCAATATTTAGGATTGGCCCTCAATGAAGTATCTGGAATCCCACTTAACAGATGCATTGGAAGCCTGAGCTGCAGCACGTCTGCCCACGCTATTCCCACCTGGGGTTGAGATTAATTTCATCTAGAATTTATATTCACTGCTTACATTTCTCCTAAAACAAGAAGTTAGAAAGTTCTGTGGTCCCCAAAGAACTATGTAAGCCAGGAACTAAAAGCGTGTGGAAATGCAAGTTCTCCTTTCTATAGATTTTCATCAGACAAAACCAACAATCCCGTGAAAGTCAAAGAATTACTCAAGTTTTTAAAGGAAGAGCCTAAAGTTTTCCAGTTTCCCCCTGCCAAACGTAGAAATGAGTCTTCAAAAAAAAAATGTCATTCCCCTTTTCAATAATTATAAATTTTTGCTAAAGTAATGGCCGTACAACACAGCCAAAAGTATTCAGGACAACTTTCTTGGTATCAGACAGATTTATCTCAAATTGATTCTAACATTCTTCCATGATTGCATTTTCCGTATTCCTAATTCCTCAAAATACTTCAAGTATTATCTTCCTCTTAATAAACATGCATTACTGACATCAAATTCTTCCCTTCAGAATCCTGACTACCTAAAGGTTTCTTCCAGCATCCTCCATTTGTGATCTTCCATAATATGACAAAATCAAACAAAAAAGTCTAAATTTGCATTTAAAAATATTTCTGTCCTCTGCAGCTACAGAAGCCCTAACGGTGTGATTAAATGATTGACTGAGATATACCTAGACTAACAATACTCAAAATGAACAACAGCATGCAGGTGTTACATGGGTTTAAGGTACATTGCTCTTGTGCAAATAACTGATTTTCAAAGCCAGCCTTTCACGATAATAAACTCTGGAGGGCCTAGAAGTTTTACTTGCTTCAGTTCTGCTCCCTGTTTGGGAGCCCTAGATCAGAGGCTTGTGATCACTGAAATCCAGAAAGATAATGAAACAGACGCACTTTCTTCCCATTGCTTAGTGCAGCTGGAAGAGCCTTTTGCATTGTCCAACTTGAAGGAAACCCAGCAATGTATTATTTCATTCAGTGTATCAGCAGTGTGCCAGTAATTTGTTATTCCCCAAATGAGACAACCTAGAACAATGAAGTCTAACCTTTAAGTCACAAAAACTAGAAGCCAACATTTCAGATAACCTTGTTATAACAATTTCTCATAGCAAGTGAACCTTGACTTTCTTGCTAGGGCCCTGCTACCTACTTCCATTTAATACAATTTCTGCTTACAAGAATTTTGCAAAATGTATTTAACTTCAGAACAGAACTTCCTGAAGAAGTTTTATCCAGGAAATATGAGGCTGTCAGTCTGATAAGAGTGTATGTAGCATATTTAGAAAATTTATTATCAGAGCAAATGGAAAGTTTCCTGTTTCCAGAGCCTAACATGACTCCTATATCCAACAACTTCAGTGGATGGATCGTATAAATTAAAGGACAGAATAAAGATTGCTAGAGCAAGGAATAAACCTTTATCAATGTTAGAAACCGGTAAATCAAACTGTTGTTTCCTTTAACAAACTAAGAGAAAGGCACAAGCAAAATCACAGCTAATTCAGGACTTTCTAGTTCATAGGTCTTTACATCTGATATTTTGGTGGATGCACAGAACCACAGGATGTGAAACTCGGCACTTAAATTATTTTTACTGCCTCCTATGTATAAGTGCCCCGTTCACATGAACTGTTATTCAGATGTACAGAGTGAATTAGCAAATTACAAGCTTACAAGTCAGCTGTATGCTCAGCTGGAGCATTCTGATGTTTGTTCCAGCATCCTGGGAAGCAAAAAGGATGAGGAGGAACCTGCAAACATCAGGCCAATGAACTCGCTAGAGCTATATAGAGTAAGTGCCACAAATGCAGTGTTCAAGAACAGTCTTATTTACCTTACCTACTTAGTCTGTGATAAAATTAGCTTCAAGTTTATGGTCAAGAACAAAAGCACTTAAACAAACAGCAAGTAACATCTAGGGGCACTAGGCCCATCATTCTCAAAGACCAAGAGCATAAAACTAAAAAAGGGGTAAGATCTACACAAATAAAAAAACAATTAATCAAGCACATACCTTCACCTACCAAACTTACAGAGAAAGTATATCCATACACTTTTACCAGCCCTCCCCCTGCCATTTTCGTCACTACCTTTCTCTGAAAATCAGGTATTCCCCATTACTGAAAACAGAATACCACGCTTCTGCACCCATACAGAAATTGGCACAATCTACTGCTTTAATAATGTGCTAAACAACCCCAATTTGTGCCATCATAAAGAAATCAACCACTAATAACCTTCAAGCTCGAGTGTGTTCTTTCCTTATCAAGTTCTCTCTCTCTGATATATAGCCTTCTACATTTTACTTCAAAAAGGCATTTATCATATTAGTATCTAAGGTAGTAGAAATGCCTGCGAGACAACTGTCTAGCAGGTAAGCATGACAGGGATTTACAAAATCTGTTAAAAGCTTCGCTGCATTAGCAGAAAAATAGAATGTGTGTCTTTGTTGTCCAGTTCTACCTAGTAAGCACATCCTACTTTCTCAAGGCCACCAAACCAGTAAATGTCCTCCAGGAAATTCAATAATTCTAAATGTACAAGTGGTTTGAGGTATAGTATAGACAAAGCTTTAATAGCCTTGACCACAACCAGGCTAGCTAATCTATAGCTTAACCTCACTAAAAAAAGGATTGGACACTGGAGATAGATGAGGCTTTGGTTGCCCCATTCTCAACAGCTGGTCACCTGCATCGGTTTTACGATTTCCTATTTTCAATTACTCCACATCCTCCTTCTCATAGGATGTTAGCATTCTAACAGCTCTGAAAGGCCTGTCCTGGAGCTATGACTCTGCAGAAGTGCAATTCTCTGGTCGTCATTTCTTAAACTTTTAAGAACAGACAAGCCATTGATCTTCAGGTCATAAGTTAACCCTATTCTCAGCTTTATATCAAGATGGAGATATCCATGCAAATCAAATCAGTGATCTAAACTCACCCCAGTAGCTTCTGAAAAAAGAAATGACACTGCATACAAATAACAATGGCGCAAGTTTTCAGAACCTCAGACAGAATACCTTGCTGCCGTTTATCTTGTATCCTTCACTAGTTTGCTTGTATGTTTTAGAAATTCAGTATCCAGTTGCAGGGGGAGGGGGGCAGCAAGCAATGACTGCATGGGATGGAGGCCTCAGCTATCATCAGAATTCCTTGAACTATTTTTAGTTGGGCTTTAACAGTTTTCAGCCGCTTCAAGAACTTTAGTGCATTCTAGGCTTTGTTTCTGCAAGTGTCAGTCCTTTCTTAGAAATGGATTCAGTTTTCCTTGCACAGAAGTGTAATACTCCAGCAGCAGATTCTAACGAAAGGCTGATGTAAGAGAAGGCACAACTATGAATAAGTCAAGTTCAGATCATGAATTTAAATTTAAGTTTCAAGCATATTAAACTAGAATAGATTCACACATTAAGTTCCACAATTCTTATTTACAAATGTGTTGATATCTGCTAGAAGTTGTGCTAAGAACACAAAGGAGCGCCAACTCTCACTCCACATTACCCTTCATCAAGAAGACAACCGTTACTCCAAATTAAAACATTCATTTAACATTCACTCCACAATTCGGGATTTGCCAAGAAGTAACGTTCCCAACCTAAGGTCTGGCTTTGAGTCATGAAGTAGTTAGTCCTTTTAGTCAGTTACTTAAAAAGGATGAGTCAATGGCATTTGCTTTAATTTACAAAGGGTAGAAAAAGTAATACTTGAAACACTGTCCCAACCACTATCGGGACAACTAATTCAAGTCCAAAAGTAGTATTAACTTAAGTGATTAGTATGCCCAACCTTCAGAATAAAACTGCATCCTACATAGTCCTCAGTGTCAAAAGACTGTAATATCCTTTCACTCAGATGCTATTTTCTTCTCTACAACACTGTATTTCTGTATAAACTCTGGCCGTGCACTGAAAATAGGAAAGCAGAGGAAAAGGATTCACAAGACATGAAACTCTAGTAAATTGTTCATATAAAGCATCAAGCTGATACTTACCGAATCTGCCAAATTTCTGCATGTATAATTAAAAAAAACCCAACACACAAACAAACAAAAAACAAATCAAGATTTCACTTTTCTGTAGGCCAAAGGTAACAGTAGGGAAAAAACAGGGCTATGGTCAAAGCTTATTCTTCACCTGACATCAGATATTTTAGCTGTCACGAGGAATCTATTTACTGTTGCAAGAAAATACCAACTTCATTTTCAATGAAGCTATGAACTTGTGCTATTGAAAAAAGCTGCTTTGAACACTGCCTTCTAGCATGGGGATTTTGGGTTTGCTTATTTTTAAGTGATTAACTTCAGAACTAGATCTACAAAATGGGTAAAAATCAGGAGTGGACATAGATTTTCACCCTTGTTTTTATTAGCATTTATTGTTTCTTAATGATGCAAAGCAGAAGTAGCAACAACATTGTAACCTTGGGGGAGAGGAAGGAAGGAAGGAAAGAAGGAAGGAAAGGCGAGCTGGCAAGAGCAACACACTAATACAGGCTTTCAACAACACTGCAATCTCACAGAAGATCAAACATTTACAAGCATCCTCTCAACCTTAAGACAGTAAAAATTGAAATGAGATACACCTTACAGCTCAAGACTATTTCATTGCAGGCACTGCCATAGGGTACAGAAAAGAATCAACAGCACAAGTTGTTACTGTTGGTCCATTTTTAAAAGTTCACGATGCCCTTGCTCACTTCTAGAACTGACTGACATGGGCCTGATACAGTGCAACGTAAAACTGTTTGCAGAGGACATCATAAAAATAGATGTTTGGAAACAACTGAAAAGCCTCATATATGTAACTTAAAAGCATATTAAAATAAACTTTTAAGTTTCAGCTAGAGATAATGAGGAGTAAGTAACCATCAAGACACAGTTGTTCCCAAGCCCTAATGATTTCAGCCATTGCATCTTCATCAAGTTTTAAACTGTAAGCAGTTATCAAATATCATCTCTATTGCTCTATGAAGGGCTCCAACAACATCAGGACCTAGAAACTGAACATATGCAGAGTGCTACCAAATACACATGGAAAAACCCTCAAGTTGCAGGTGGAGAGCGAACTGCTTCCAGGCCAGGGCTGGTGTCCTTCCTCCCTCTACACTAGTTCCCTCTAACAAAGGAGGTTGAATGCAACACAAGTTATCACTATGCAAAGGGACTGAGGCTCTCAGAAAACCCAGCAGTTTGATCTGCTCCTCCAGAGAAGTTCCAATTCAAAAGTTACCTTTTCTGAAAATCTGATGTCACTAAACAGCAGGGTGTATATACAATAAAGCATTAGTCTTATATTGTACATTCCAACTTCAAAGTTTCACACATGATTTCACTAACTATGTGAAAGTTGCTGCTACACCCATCCCTTCTACATTATCTAGTATCCCTGACTTCAAATCACTCAGAGAATATAAAGAAACATGAACTTTGTGCTCAGAGAGTATATGAAACAACATAGTTCAACTTTACCTTGAAAAAAAGTTAAGTTGCCAACCTGTTTCTTTATTCAAGTACAAGAGAGTTTCAAGAACCGTTTAGACTATGATTCATAAGGGGCGATTCAACCTTAATTCTCTACATTACCAAAGAATTAGTCAATCAATACAGGGACTTCAATAAAACCTCCCAGCATACCTTTCAAATAAAACATTCGTGCAAGTTGTTTGACAAAGTCATACCATTTCTTCATTAAAGAGCCACTCTCACCTGAAACATCAGTCATAAAATTAACAGTTAAAAAGGGTTCAGATCACATCTACTCCTACTTGCAAGATAGGCAGTTAAAGAAACTGCTTGGCATGAGACGGAATATCTTACTGTGACCACTGATGGTGGCTGTACCTTAATTACATTAATAAAAGTTTTATTTTTATTTATGTATATATAGATATCTCAACATAATTTTGGATGTTTGTATTCTAGTGGTGATTAAATTTAACTTCCTTATCAAACCATGCCCTAAAACAATGCCTTACCTAATTGGCTTGAGGCATTCTTTACAGGAAAAAAAAGTAATTGCAGATTCAGTGTTGCTGTCCTTTTAATAAAAAATTAGCAGTATTTTGTAATGCTAGCACAAGTATTTCTAAATGAAGGTTTCTACAACAGCAGATACACTTCATTTTGAAAAGCTGTGCCATACCAGTAATAAAAAAAAAGCCTTTTGAAAAAACTGTTAGTAGTATGACTAACAGCAGCCACACTCCACCCAACACATCCACCCTTGCTAACTCCAAATACTCCAGATGACAAGCAACCTTTCCATACTACTTGCCAGCAGTTGTTTCAGTTTAGCTGCCTTCCTAGAATTAAAAAAGCATCTCTGAGATTCAACTTAAGACATCTAAAAAAGCTACAAGCCATTACTATAGTATTAGTAAAGAAGAAATTATCATTCAAAGAAGCAGGAGTCAAAACCACTTTGTGGCTCAGCTTTAGGAAACCCGTCCTTTGTAGTGCCTGCACACTGTGAATTCCAACCTCTCGGATGCTGACTCATGGATCATAGGAGTAGTAGACGGAGGAGGAAAGGGAGAGAGGCAGAACAGAACGTGACTGTACATGGCCCTCAAAGGAAGAGTAAAAATCAGAAGGCTTGCAGTAGAGAGCTGACATCTCCTCCTACCAAAGAAAGGCACATTTTTGCCAGCAGGGCAGAGCAGGAAAGGCATGCACAGCTGTAGGTTTCGGTCTTCGCTACTTCCTGCTGCCTTCCAGGTGAGAAAGGGAGAGTTGCCAACCAGGCCATCGCTGAGAACGGAGAAAGACTAGAATGCAGGGAAAAATTCTGCTAGTGCAGGAAGAGCTTGCTTTACCTACATCAGAGGTATATGTTAGCACGGCTACCAGACTACCTGCTGTCCACCATTTGATGCGACTGGAATAATTTCAGTATAGACACTGCGTGAAATGGCTCGTTACCTTTATCATTCAGAGATATTCAATCTCCCTATGGAAGCACGAGCACATATTGGCACAGCAACCAATATGAGTTTTTATGCATAACCTTCTCTCAGGAACTAGATTTGGTAGGACAGAGGGAGATGAAGTCTGAAGAGTGAGCTTTATGTTGAGGTCCCAAGAAGTTAGTTCTGAAGTGGGGCACTGGGCAGAAGAGATCGAGAGGAGGGACAATAGCACGAATGCTGGCACCCCGTCACACAGGTTCTAGTGAAACTCTTGTCACAGGAAAACAGGAGTCAGTGCCCTACACAAGTCACACCATTTTCACAAAAGTGAAAGTTTTACAACTTAACTATGCCTGTAACTGTAGAAACAGCTTCTTTGGAAGACATGGACTCTTAAATGTGTTAAGGAATTAATTAAGCTAATAAATTTCCAAATGATTTTCAAGCAAAGGTAACTAATTTTGACTGATTTAGGAAAAAAAAAAACAGGTGGCAGCATGCAAGGAAGCATATAGGTATTTTCAGGACAATCCAAAGTAGTACTCTCTTCTCCTGTATGTGAGCCAGAACACTTAACCAAGAAACAAATTCAGTTACTTCCAAACCAGTCAGCTTTAAATTCAGGTCTCCTAAACCAATCTAGGATACATTTACCTGAAAATTGCTTATCTCCTTATAGACTTGCTTCTTCCTGTTCTCATGTTAGCAATACTAGACATCAAAAAAAAAAACCAAACTAAGAGAAGCAGATAAACCACTGAAGATTATCTGCCACACAATTACTATTGCATTACACACATGCAGCTTCCTGCAGCCACAACTCCCGAGTCACGTAGAATAGGATCCAGCAGCCTCCACACTGCTGACACGCATCTCTTCAGGTCCCACTACAGTGCAGTACAGTTTCACTATCGATAGCGTCTGGAATTCTACTGCTTGTACAGAAACATATTCCTGGGCTTTGATGCATGCTTGGGGTGTCATGCCAGTCTTCACACCTTAGTTTTACCTTATTCCACAATTACTGCAAATTCATCTTAAAGACTCCCCTGAGAAGTCAGCTTCAATCTGACAAAGACAATTTCTACATGTCCTTATTTCCTATCTTCGACATAGATGTCTTACTTTACAAAATCATATTTTGTATTAAAAAAATCCTCAAAAGATCTCTTAAAGACCCCTTGAGAGTATTCTTCTTCAAGAGAAGTAAACGAAATGCACACCCAGGTACTTTCAATGCTCTTAACAGCTTATTAGCTCTGATTTGAAGAAATAAAAGGGGTTTTCTCATTTTCTTTTCAGCTTATCTTATGAATAGATAAGCTTACTAACCACAGCACAAACAGGCACGAAGCTAAATTCTCTGCATCTCTATAATTACATAGCGCAGTACTGCATATGGATGACTCCATCCAAAAAACACACTCCAAATTGAGTGTGCATCTCAAATACCTCTACACATATGGGGCCCATAGCATAGTGCAGATGATCTTCCTCCTCACAGTAACCCACAAAACGGTTGCAGAAGTTACTGCACTGACTTCCCCTATCCCAGCATAATACTTCACATGATATTCCCCAGTCAAGTTCCCAGCCTTATTCCCCAGTACAGCAGCACACATGAATACTGTATTTCTTTCTCTTAAAAAAACAGAAGAAAAAAGGAAGTCCCCACTCACCAGCACAGTGGTGCAGATGGACCTGAGCTCAGACTCCACCTTCTCCCGATAGTCCTTGATAAGCTGCATCTTCTTGTCACTGGTGTCTGTCTTCTGCTCAATGCTAGAGATGACCCTCCAGGCAGAGCGCCGCCCCCCCACTACGTTCTTGTAGGCCACTGAGAGCAGGTTGCGCTCCTCGTTGGACAGCTCGGCACCTTGCTCAGTTACTGCCTTCATGCAGGTGGCCATATCATCGTAGCGCTCAGCTTGCTCAGCCAGCTTGGCTTTCTGGATCAACTCGGTCTTATCCATGGTGGCTGGCAGTGGGGCAAGAGCAGTGTAGTAGCAAAAGCAGGAGAAGCTGGGAATGTCACACTATCGACACGAGAATGCACTTCAAAACCTGCCAGAAAGAAGACAGGACGCTAGGATAAAACACTACAAAACATGATCTTATGCCAGCCCTCGCAACCCACCAAAAAACAAGGACCACAGTGAGCCTCACCTCCCCTTCCCCATCTCCAGGTGCTTCTTGTGGAGAGACGGACTGCAGCATCCTGCCCTTCCACGCAGGGCTAAGGGGAGAGGCACTCGTCTCAAGGGTCCACCCCTAGGGAAACCACGACCTAGAAACCCAACTGGGGAAGGCAGGCTCAGCGCTAGGCAAGGGACAGCAGCCTGAAGACCAAGAACTGGAAATAGCTATTTTTCCATCAGAGCGGACTTTTTGTCCTCACCCTGCTTTTCTTCCTTGCCTTATGTGAACATAATAATATGCTGTCTAACAGGGACCTGGAGAAGGATACCTAGTTACCACCAAGCCTGGGGGGCCTTGCCCAAAGCCCTTCTCCCGTGTGCCACAAGCCCTGCGGGTGAGAGCCGAAGAAAGGCGGATGCCAAAGCCGGGATACGCGGGAAAAAATAAATAATAAAAGGAGCGAGACAAGCTCGTCCCTGGGGAGGCAAGGAAGGGGTTAAAACCCAACGGGCTGGCAGAGCGGGCCCGGGACCCGCCTC
>NW_009225289.1:0-670 GCF_000690835.1 Fulmarus glacialis
CGATGCATTAGCCCTGTAAGGGGAGGCAGGTGAGGGAAGCATGAACGTCAGCAGCATTTAGCCATGGTCTTTGTGACAATGACGGGAGGTTTGCGTTACTGGGTGAATTCCCCGTCCCCAGAGAGCAGCACTGCGGGTGACGGTGTCCCCCCCTCGGTGCAGTGTCACAGGTGGGCTGCCCGGGGATCTTGCACAATCCTGCTGGAGCACTATCAGTTAGATAAGCTGTGTGCCTTATGGTCAGGTCGGGATAACCTGGGCAAGGTTAGCACAGACTGCAATAGCACGGGGTGCTTCCAATGAATAAGGATAATTAGTAGGTTTTCTTACACAATAAATATTTTGGCTTTAACTATATTTTAATACTTTTAAGCACCTGTTTCAAAAGGTACTTTCAGAGCATTCAGTTGGTGAAGTGAGAACAAAATTGCTTGTGATGGTTTTGGCTCAGCAATAACAGCCAGCGCCTTGTCCCGACCCTCTCTCCCTCAAAGGGTTTGAGTGGTTGATAAAAAGTTGATAACTCAACAAAATTCACTGTGCCTGTTAATAATTCTTCTATAAAAGCCGCACATTTTCCCCTGCAATCTTCAGTTGCTTTTAGCATGAAGGGACTCATCCTGGCCCTGGTGCTCGCCCTCGTGGGTAAGTTGAAGCTTTACCAGTATTG
>NW_009225289.1:713-12698 GCF_000690835.1 Fulmarus glacialis
CAGGGCCTTTCAGGGATATTTACAGCTTAATTTCCTGAAGCCCTTTTATGATTATTAGATTTCTGTGCCTAAGCTTAGCAGCAGGGGAAAAGCAGAGCAAGCAGCGGCTAGTGAGCAGGGCTGGTGCAGGCTCAGTGTCCGCGGGGTATGGGGTGCACCCCGGGAGCCCCTTACTGGTTGTTTGCCAACCATTAGCACACTGAGTAAATGAATAATAAATGTAAAGTGTCCACAGAGAAGGGGGGGTTTCTCACGCATCTTTCTCTTTCCTCCCACACAGGGGGTCAGAAGCAGGACCTCGGTAAGTGCGCTCCCACCGCCAGCGAGCGGCTCCCACACTGCCCTCACACTGCCCTCCCCTTCGGCCGTGCCTTGCCCACGGCTTGCACCGATTTTTCAGCAGTAGCAGCCTCACCCTTCTTTGCTGGAATGGTTCTTGCGTGTAACATCACAACAGTCATAGTGAAGGAGTTGTTTCTGTTTTTTTTTTTTTTAATAGAGCCTGTTTTTCATACCGGCAAGACCTACCTCTATGGCTACGAGAGCTTCATCCTGCATGGGCTGCCCAGCAGAGGCCTGGCGATGGCGGGGGTGAGGCTGACCTGCAAGCTGGAGATCAGCTGTGTGTCTCGCAGTGACCACCTTCTCCAGGTAAATCACCACGGGCATGGAGGCCCGCCCACCCGTCCTCATCACGTGGCTACAGACATTCAGTTCACACTTCCAGGCTGGTAAAATAAACGACAAAAAGATGCAAAGCTCACACGAAAGCTTAGGGCCCCCTTCCCGGTGCTGAGATGACCCTGTAAGCCCAAGGTCAGGCCAAGCGGCTTTGCTCAGGCAGTGGTGATTTCCCCAGCGCGGGCAGAGGTCGGGCATGGGCACTGAGCTTTGCAGCCCGTGCCCCCGACCCGTGCCGGGGGAGAGCCGAGGGCACCGCTGGAGCGTCTGCAGCTGTAGCCAAACTGCTTTGGGTTACGGGTAGTGACCTAGAGGCAGTGCCACAGGCTTCCTTGCAGCCCGCACCTCTGCGGGAGGGAGCCAGAGCTGCTCCGGCTCTGCTGCCATCAGTACCTGAGGCCCCTTGACTAAAGCTGCCTTAGGTTCATCTCCATGGAGAGATAGGGCGGGCAGCTGCTTTGAAGAAATGGCCTTATGACTGTTTTACTAAGGCAACACTAAGCTGGAGTATGAAAATGAGGAGAATTCAAGCATGAAACATCCATGTTTCTCAACCTGATCCATAGCCTGAGAAAAGCTCGGCACTGGAATTCAGGTATCACATGAGAAATTCCCGTCTGTCTCCATTATCCTCCTTTTGATATTCTTCACATAGGCATTAATTCAAATGTGAAGAATTCTAATGGTAATGCTTGTGCTTGGCATAATGATATCAGATCTGGAAGCACTGTAACTCATCGAAAAGATTAAATTAAACAGCTTAAAATACTGGCATGGAATGAGAGACCACAGAAAAGGGATCTAGAAGACACCACGTGGGGAGAAAGCTGTAAGAGCGTTCATCCTAGGAGTTTACTCAATCGGTAATCCTGTGCATATATGAAACAGCATGAAGGAATACCTATTATCAAACTTTACACACTGCTGCAATTGCAGGCTCTGTGTAACCTTGCTAGAACTGCTATAACTTTAGCAACTGCAGACGATAGTCTTGAGTAGGATTTAATTTGAGAAAACGTGACAAGAGGCAAGCCACCCTTGCAGCATTGCTTATAAAAGCCTAAACTGAAACAGAGCACTAAAACGATACCATTTCCCTCTACACAGGAACGTGTGCTTTTATGTACAAGGGTGGCAGGTGTGCATGTATATGACTAGATACGCATGTGCGAGCAGGCACGCATTTCCCACTAGGTAGCAGTCAAGGACTTGTGTGCAAGCTTTACAGCTTGATAAGCTCAAAATGATGACAGCCGCTTCCAAAGAAAGAGACGTCACCTCCTGCTGGGCCATCTCCCGTGCGAGGTCCCGTGGTCATCTCTGCTCCCCATCAGCTGTGCCGAGGCTTTGGTGCTCTGGGACGTGCTGGACTTGCAGCAGCAGCCAAAATAGTCCCCATGTGTTTAGGCAGCCAGCTGGAGCAATGGCTTGGCTGCCTTGCAGACTGAAGGGAGATCTCACTGGACATCTGGGGAAAACGGGCGAGTATCCTTTCCGTACAGACTGCTGGCAGCTGGTGTTTCACTCACCCAGCAACCTTCACCAGGCTTGCTGAAGTTTTGAATGCTGCTTGCACGATCTTATTTTTCTGGAAGAAATCCTTCATGGAAATTGCGTTTTCAGGGATGCTTCCTAGGCCCAGCACAAGAGTCCAAGGAGGAAAACATTTCCTGCGGTGTTGGACAAGTGGCTTGTGTCCAGCCATGGACTGGAAGTGCCTAGTTTCCCTGTTATTGCACTGTTTCAAACTGAATGAACAGGATGAACGTTTTCCTAATTTTGTTCACAGATTCGATCACCAAAGCTGGAGGAATACAACGGCTTCTGGCCCACGGACCCCTTCACTCCATCTTTGAGGCTCACAGAGACCATCGCTGCATGTTTCAGCCAAGCCTTTAAGTTTGAATACACTGGGGGAAGGGTTGGAAGTATTTTTGCCCCTGAGGACTGTCCCATCCTATGCACTAATCTAGTGAGAGGGATTCTGAACATGATGCAGATAACCATCAAAAAGTCACAAAATGTGTATGAACTACAGGAGGTTTGTTTTTTCCATTCTGATTTTACTTTTATTCTCATTTTACTGTTATATAGTAACTTGTCTGTACATACACTTCCCAGGCAATTTTCTTTGACCTATTTATTGCTGTTTCAAGTGGAAAGGTCATTGTGTTTAATCAATACTCACAGGCTGGGATTGAAGGCATCTGCCAAACCAGATACGTTATCCAGGACGACAGCAAGAACAACCGTGCCACCATTTCCAAAAGCAAGGACCTGACGGACTGCCAGGAGAAAGCGGTGAAGAACATGGGAATGGCGTACATCCGCCCCTGCCCCACCTGCCCCCTGGTAGGAGCCGCGCGGAGCCCTGCTGCCGCGCGCAGGCCTCGGCCACTGCCGAACACTCGTGCATCCCGCTGATGCTAGTAGGGAGTTTGGCTCGTCTGTGCCCCACCAACTGCCCCCCGTTCGTATTTGTGAGTGGGTCTCTTTGCACTTCTAGAAAGTCAGAAACATTAAGGGCACGGTGATGTTCACTTACAAGATAAAGTACGATGACAGCGGGGCCTTGATGACGTCTGCTATGTCCGAGCAGGTGTACCAGATCTCGCCCTTCAATGAACCCAACGGGGCAGCATTCATGGAGGCAAGGTAGGCGCCATGCGTGTCCTTAGCACGGCTGTGATCATCAGAGCCAGGAGGAGATGCCTAAAACATATTTAGTGTTGATTTGTGAGTTAACAAGAAGCATCTGGCCTGTGGGCTGCGAAGGGCCAAGGCACCGTACATCCCTTGGGATGCCCAGCCAGGTCCTGTGTCCTGCCGTTTGGGGGTTTTGCTGGGCCACGTGAAACATTTGTCCAACCACTCAGAGACTTTGGCAAACTCTAATGAAAGCTCTCGCCAGTGCTATGACATTTCCAGGTAATCCTGAGCAATGCATAAACCGAGAAGTGCACGATCCGTCTGTGGTGAATGCAACGGTCCTGCTGGGGACCCCTCCGTCTGCTCCAACTGCTGTACGTGTCCCCCCCCCACACAATGCAGTTAAAGGCTACTGATGCATTTCTTTCTCTCCCTGGAAGGCAAAAACTGTCTTTGGTTGACATTAAAAGGACTCCCATCAGTGCACCAAAAACTCAGCTGCAAAACCAGGGGAGTCTTCGTTATCATTTCTCAGGAGAGCTACTCCAGATGCCAATTCCCCTAATAAGGATTAAAAATCCAGATTTACAGGTATTAGAGGCTTACTTGTCATACTCTTTCATTATTTATAAGATTAACGGGTCATCACGTAATTATTTTAGACATGGATCCTTCCAACTGTGTTTTTTCCCATAGTTAACAGAAACACTACGGCAACTAGGTCAGAATAATGAGGAAGGAGCCACTAAAGAAGCTTCAGCCAAGTTCTTACAAATGGTCCAGCTTTTTCGTATAGTGACCCTTGATCAAATTGAGTCTTTGTGGGTGCAGTTTGCCAACGACCTCCCCCAAAGGTAACTGTATTGCCTTCAGCTGGGATTTCTGATCAGAGGCGTACTGGGCAACGGGGATAATGAATCGCTCCCTCCCTGGCAGGCACTGGTTCCTGAGCGCCATCTGTGCTGCTGGAGCTACTGACACGTTCAGATTCCTGAAGCAAAAGATTCATGATGAGAAGCTGAACATCTGGGAAGCAGCTGCAACTCTCTCTCTTGCCTTCCATTTCGTTATACCCAACAAGCAAACCCTAGAAGTTGCCTCAGTGAGTACAGATCATTCTTCTATTTCCCTCTCACTCCTTTTTAAAGGTGAATTCACGGGATTATAATTGACAGATGCAACATATTTCCTTCTAAATTTGTAAAATGCAAGGTATTAACAAAAATGGGGAATGCTTTAGAAAATGTTTCCAAACACTTGTTGCCAAAATTTTTTAATGGCTTTGATATTTGATGTTAAAACTCACAAATCCAAGAAAATTGCTATTGATTTCTTTTTGTCAAAATAATTTTTTTTTTTTAAAAATAGGCAAACTCAAGAAAATAATAACATGTAACCAAAATCTAAACTACATACGGTATAACTGGAGCAAGACTATTTACTTTTATTGTAACTGAATGACTAGCATTTGATTTAACTGCCGAAAATATTTAGGAAAAATCCAAAGCAATTTTATCTATTTATTTCTCAAATGAAATTTTCACTAAATACTAACTCTAATTACTAGAAAACATTAAAGACTGCTACTTCTTTCTTCTGCAGACTTTTCTGAACTGTCCCCAAATCCAGAAAGCACCAATGCATCGAATAATTGTTTACCTGGGATATGGTAGCATGGTAAATAAATACTGTGCTCAGACTTCACTTTGTCCAAATGAACTTCTTCAGGTAGGTGACTCTCATTTCTTATTCATAAAGGGTGAAGAAATTTTTTAAATGCCTCTAATTTAGCTCTTACAATGCTGGCAATTAGGTAACTTGCTGTTTACACGCCTCACTCTTAGCTGTGATTGCCTGCAAAATTGCAAAGACAGAATGAAACACCAAGCTGATGCCTTTGCAAAATCTGGTCTTAACAGTTCAGAACTTCAAATGTAAGTGGTAGAAGCCCGTGGGGATAATGGATTCTGTAAACAACCTGAAATTGAGTTTAGGTATGACAACTTTAGGATTATAGCAAAATAATTATGATTCTTCTCTCTACTTGTACATTAGGTAGCGTGTGCTTAAAAAAATCTATTAAAAAGGCGCTAAAATGTGAATATAAGCAAAGCTCTAGATATGTCATAGGTTAGGGCTTCCAAAGAGGCCCTGCTACATAATTGCATATCACTGTCAAAAATATTCAGGACATTGCACTCAGACCATGCAGCTCTGGCTCCTTACTCAGAAGGACCACAGCACTGAGATGGCCTGCTGGTATTTGACATGTGTTTAAATCTTCCAAAAAAGAGTGAAACAAAGCCAAGTCACCAGAAGGGTAATTTGTCTTCTCAGAACAGCAACACTGTTAAGTAAACTTGCTATCGCTATAGGAAGTGAAAAATACGCAAGTGTAATCCTGCAGCTCTGCAGACCCTGGGGGCTGCAGGCTGGCAGGGCTGGTGGAGGTGCCCGGGGGAACGACTGAACCCGGCGTCAGCTCGGGGCTGCTCTTGAACTTGCAACAGACTCTCTGGAGCAGGCATCCACCTATGATTATCTCCTACGCTCAGGCTCAGGCACAATTTAAAATCAATTACAACACTGTGTAAGGAAAAAAACAAGTTTGCTTGTATGTTCCACGTTAGGCATCCTGATAATGATGGTGAGATTCTTCCTGGGAGAAAAATGTGAACAGCTTTACTCAGGGCTCTGCAACCAGTATTTGTTTTGCTTGCTATGGCAAAGCACATTTTTATGCATTATTACAAGATCATTACCTGGTAAGATTAACACAGTCTGCTCTGTTTTCAGCCACTCCACGACCTTGCTACTGAAGCCACCAGCAAAGGTGATGCCAAAGACATGGCCTTGGCCCTGAAAGCCATTGGCAATGCAGGAGAGCCGGCCAGTATCAAACGCATTCTGAAATTTTTGCCAACATTTTCCCCGGCTGCAGCTTCATTACCAAACAGAATTCATGCTGATGCCGTGTTGGCCTTGAGGAAAATTGCCAGAAAAGATGCTGCAAAAGTAAGTGAAATTATTATTTAAACAAATGTCTTAGAGGGTATGATTTGGGTTGATTTAGTGTTTCAGGAATAATAAAGCCATCAGGTAATGTTAGCAACTCTGGGCAGATTTCTCAGTTACTGGTCTTCCTCTTGTCCACATTGCAAATTCCTGACATCACCCCGTCCTTGCTGATATCCTGGGAGTCACTGTAACACTGGGCCCATTACTAATGGCTGTTTCTTCCAAAATGTTTCTTCATTTTCAGTGACAGGTGCCATGCTCAAGTCTCTGTTTAGGGTTTTGTTCTCCACTCACTGCAGATCACACGTGCACGGTTTAGGAACCACTTCTCACTGAGAAGTTATGAGGTACTCACAGTTTGTACCTTCCTCCTCTAGGTAAGGGAGATCTCCCTCCAGGTCTTTATGGACAACACACTTGCTCCTAACGTCCGAATGGTGGCCTGTGTTGTCCTCTTCGAAACAAAGCCTGCTCTTCCAACTGTAACAGCTATGGCCAGCTCGCTGCTGACGGAGCCCAGCTTACAAGTAGCCAGTTTCACATATTCACACATGAAGGCTTTGGCAGTAGGCAGGATCCCACAGCTCTATAATCTGTAAGTAGAGGAAGAAGTATATTTTTAATAGCAAATGGTGATTTTTTTCTTGCAGTTTTCGAAGAATTTGGTCACAGTCGACTATCTTCATGTGATTTTAACTCTTTATTACTCAGATCTGCTGCTTGCAACATTGCCATTAAACTACTGAGCCCCAGACTTGACAGGCTGAGCTATCGTTACAGCAAGGTCATTCATGTCGGCGATTATTCCTGTGAGTACCCGGTACCCTGTTCACTGCTTCAGCTTACATAGCTAAATGCTTCTACAGTGTTCTGTGATTTTCATCCAAAATCCAATCACAGGCTGTGAGTTTAGTGCACTCTTGAAATAGAAGAAGCACAAGAGCCTCCTAACATGCAAAATCCCCTGAGGGTGTTCTACTACGCTCTGGGTATCTGCTGGGGAAAGCGGTGCCTGCAGGTGGATTTAGGCCTCCTTCTTCAGTCACAGTGGTTGTGTTGACTCTGCCCGAGAATAAAGTTCTCCTCTTGAGGTTGCAAATGTGAGGACCTGTGGGACTGAATCCTGGCAGAACCCCTTGTGATCTACTACAGCATGTACCTGAAGTGGCTTATATGCACCAGACACCTCGGAGAACCTAACCAAAATCTCTGCTGCTTTTTATTCCTGTGATAGCGGAATATCAGGCTGGTGCCATTTGGAGGGTCTATCTAATGAACAGTCCCAGCACCATGTTTCCATCTGATATAATCACAAAAGTAAGAGCATATTATGCAAATACTGCAACAGATATTATCGAGGTAAGTATTTCATTAAAACAGCCAGCTAGATGCAAGCCAGCTACAGATAGTATTACTTGTTAAAAGCCATTTGGACTGTGATGTAATGCTTAACTCCATCTCTGGCTGTGAGGGCGGATGTGGAAGAGAAAATTTAGATAATGATTATGATTTTACTTAGGCTTCTTCTTTTATTTGGGCTTCTTGACACATACATTCATCAATGAACACATTCAGTACAGGCATGAAAATCTAGGAGAGCATAGGAAAGCTTACGCAGCAGAACATTCATCTGCCTACCCAAAATCACATGGTATCTAGGGTGTTTTGCATAAGTACAGGGAAATAGCATGTGAAATTAAATTTCAGCCAGCAGTGCAGCCAGGGCAGCATGAAGCTCCATGTAACAGCATGAAGGCATTTACTCAGCTTCTTGGGCAAGCTTTGCAGCCTGGGCTGAGCCCTGCGCTGCCCTAAAATTATCCCTGTTGTCTAATTCAAAGCTGGCTCAGCACATCCTCAACATCTGCAGCCATAGCCTGCAGTCATCTGCCAGGTAGACATAGCCGTATAGGTGCAATGGCTTCATAAATTATGCATTTAGAGCAGCCTCAGTGAGTGTAATACTAGGTACAAAGGTTTTCCTGGGCTCTCTTATACTTGGGCTGTGACACCTGACTCTGGTTCCTACAGGTAGCTCTCCGGTCACAAAGCCTAACCAAGCTTATCAGGAAGCAGAATATTCCCTTTGCTGAGTACGATACATACAAGACACTGAAGGAACTCGGTAAAAAGGTATGTCTCTATGCACCCTTCTGATCTGTTTGCAGCACACAGTTCCCTCCAGCGCCAGGGTTGCATCACTCACCCACTGAGCCATCCCTTTGATGTTTCAGTGAGAAAGGAGTCAGTCATCCTGTTTGGTCACGGAAAGATGTACTTACATTGTACTTATGCTGTCAATAGATGCCACCTTTTCACTCAACAAGTGTCAGCCCTTAATGTACAGTACAAAAGATGATGATGATGATGGTAGCCAAAATTCATGTGTTTTAAAGTGTATGTTAAAACACGGTAAGTGGTTGCTCTTCTTTTTAAAAATGATTCTTGAATAAGATTTTTGTCCACGAGTCCTTGGGTGTCACCCAGCTACTTACAGCAGCAGAAATTACCAAGTCCTTACCTCATCCTTACATGGGGAAACCCCCGCTGCTACATAAGAAAGGTGACATTTTACAGGTTCAGACCTGTAAGATGTCTATTAGTTTTTGGCTAAGCAACCACGGTTAGCATCCTTCAGATGGGATCTACTCTTTGCTAACACATTACTGTATTTGAAGTAACATTATCTGCTGCTTTTCTTTCTCCCCATCTCTCCTTAACACCACAGCTCCTGGGATGGAAAGAACTGCCTCCCGAAGACCCTCTCGTGTCCGCTTATGTCAAAGTATTGGGCCAAGAGATCGCCTTTGTTGACATTGATAAAGATGCCATTCAGCAAACCATGATGGTACTGACAAGGCTGTTGTCTTTTTTGTCTGTAATGCTGAATAATTTCCCTTCCCTGTCTCTTCTTACCTGCTTACTTAACCTATTTCTCTGTTTTCAGCATCTAACTGGACCATCAAACTGGCAGCTGGTGGTGAAAAAAGTGGTGGAAGAGGTCCAGCGAGGCATTTCAGGCCTATGGACCCTGCCCGCGATGGTGGCCGAGCTGCGGCACATTGTCCCCACGGTGGTCGGCGTGCCGCTGGAGCTCAGTCTGTGCGGCGCCGCGCTGGCCCGGGCTGCGGCCGAGGGTGAGCTTGGGAGGCCAAACTGAGCAGTTTCCCCACAATAATTGTGGGTCCAATCCCTCTGCTGAAATTAAATCCCTCTATAATCTTGAAAAATACTCTTGTAATGTGGAAACATTAGTGTTCAGCTACCTCCAAAGGGTTTGAGAAGTAATTAGCATGTTTCACCTGGGACGTACTTGTATAACTCTGGTTTGGAGTAGCAATCTTTAAATAATCACATAAAGTATTTCAAAATGTAAAACCACTGCCCATGTGTTAACTACTATGCTTATTGAAAACATTGTATCTCCAGCATTTATTGTTTCTCTGTTCATATAATTCCTGTCTGTCTTTTGCAGTGGATATACAGATGTCACCACCATTACCTGACAATTTTAGACCTTCACAGTTGTTGGAAACCAATATGGATATTCATGCTGGCATCAAGCCAAAGTAAATATGACGTATTTTCAGACACGCACACAAGAACTTATGTTTGTATTTGAAATAGACATGTGATTGCATGTTGTTATATAGGAGTCTCACTTGTCCCACATTTGGGACAGCTGTGCTAGTCCAGAGCAGTGAAGTTGTGAGACAGCAATACAATCACTTGATGCTTTACAACCCTGCAAACGTAGCAATGTGCACTGTATCCCACAGGATGCTGCGCTGTTCTGCACTTGCTAAAAATGCTCACTTTTGTACCTGTTCAGTGACTAAAGATACTAAGCTGTGAAGATAGATCTGCTTACGTATGAACAGGTTTTTACAAGCTCAACATAGAATCGCATCACCACCAGGCACAAGCTGGGGGGATTTGAGAGGTAAAGGGAAATGCTTCTGGATCCGCAAAAGCAAATGCAACAGTACTAATAACGATAATAGTAATAATTATCATAATAATAGTGATAATATTAATGAACAACTAGATACAATCTGAAGCTAGTAGAGATTCTGGCATTATATCGTCCTCAAGCAATGTATCAGTGACAAAGAAGTGAGAGGGTATATGTTGGCTTTGTTTATCAGATAAATCCCTTCACCTTTTCCAGTGGCACTTCAGCTTTTTTTTATCAAGTTATATGATACATCTCTTTATCCATCAGTAGTGGCTCTTACAATAAAAAGAACATCGTGAAAATGCAATTTTGCATTTCAAAGTTAAATATGTGCATATTAATCTGTAATTATGCATGTTTTTATTTCCACTCTTTCAGGACATATTTTCATATGATTGCAATGATGGGGATTAATACACAATACTTTCAGAGTGGTCTTGAATTTCATGCAGAGTTCAGTGCCAACACTACAATGAAATTTGATGCAAGGATAAATATGAAAGAGAAAAATGTGAAGATTGAAACTCCTGCCTGCCATCAGGAGGTTGAGCTCGCAGCTGTGAGGTACACAAGAGCTTACTGCATTTTGCTTGTTATGTGTTACTGATTGTGAGCTCCCTGTTATAAAATCATGAACATACAACTCTTTGTTAGGGTCTGTCATACCTTGGCAGACACATAAAGCTTAGTATTGTCTTTTTTGCACCAAAAGACAGGTAAACAAAATCAGAAGATGTTACTTGTGTGCCATTTATCACCTCCACAGGAGCGAAGTTTGTGCTATTTCAAGGAACATGGAAGAAGTAGATTCTGAAAAGAAATCCCAGCTTCTCCCCAAAGGAGAAGTACCACATATCTCCGACCAGCCATTTCAGCCATCAGAAAGATCTTCAAGACCTGGCAGCTGGAAGGTAAGGAGGCCTCTCACCATCTGTACTGCAGACAGGTAGAGAACAGACAGCTCCTCAGAGGGGCTGAACACCCCCAACACAGCAGCTGGCTAACCAGGTCACAAACACAGAAACTGTGAGATTCAACAGGTGCCTGACATAACCCAAACCAAGCCTAACATAAGTCCCAATGGGTTCAAGACATGATCATTCACAGTCTGCTCACTCCCATCATCTCATGCAGGTAGGGTTGCTTTGACAGCATGTCTTTTTATTTCTTTACAGTCATGGCGAGTTTGTGTGAAATTCATATCCTTTGTACAATATCCCTTTTTTTTCGAGCCAGAGCTATGTGGAAAAGATGGCTCTTGGGCAGGATATACTTTTTTCTTCCCAAATCCTGAGGTAATCCCTGCAGAGGATTGCAGAAGCCCATTCTCTTATGTACTCTTCAGCTTCTGAGGCTGGCGTGGGAATGATAGGTTGACTTGCAACAGGAGAGCTAGTAGCCCAGAACTGATACAGAGAAATAGCCCCTCCAAAGAGCCCTGCATGTTTTCTTTGGGAAGTTTGTTTGTGAAACACTGCCTGGGAAAGGCTGGGCAGGAGAGCTGTCCTCTTCCACAGACCACTTTGGAGGAAGCCCCACTGCCTCCAGTGCTTGGATCTCTAATTTTAAGCAGTGCTTCCTCACTTAGGCAGGACTGTCATCATTCTTCCCATTAATAGGAGGAAAGATTTTAGGAGCTGTGACAAATTTTTTTGTGGAAAATATCTTTTTTTTTATAT
>NW_009225290.1:0-212 GCF_000690835.1 Fulmarus glacialis
CGTGCCAGCTTTTGAGGAAACCAGTCTGCTGAGGAACCAAAAACCGTGCGTGTTTCTCGCTTAAGTTATTTCGTCTGCCGCGGAGAGGATGGAGGCGATGAAGTGTCTTAGTGTCTGTGCTTGGTTGTGTCGATTTCGTTCTGGACTTTGTGAATTTTCTGCTTCAACAATGGCCAGCGAGGGCGACAGGCTCGTTTGCCGGCAGGGCGCCG
>NW_009225290.1:284-16732 GCF_000690835.1 Fulmarus glacialis
GGGCGGGGGGGCGTGAAGTACCAGGGGGTCGGGGCAGCTGCTGCTGCTGTTTTTCGTTATAGCGGGTCTGGTAGGAGAGCGAAGTCGTTCGGTTTCTCATTCCTGTGTCAGCCTTCACGGGAAACTGATCGCTTCTGGGAGTGATGCCGAGTGCTTGCGCTTTGTATCAGTCTTACAGTTAGATACCAAAACAGTTGTACCAGGTCCAACCAGATATTCGGCTGTCTTACTGTTTCCTCTGCCAATGGTGTAAAATTGGTGGGTAAAGTGGGGCAAAGTATTTAGTTTTGAGTAAAAAAGTTTCTGAGCATGTAGGATTTGATAACTAACAAGGCAGCACGGAAAAGTGCTGTTACCGGTTTGCATGCATGCTGTTCAAGTTTCAGGGTTAAATGGAGGAGTCTGCCTGTGTGGGACAGATCTTCTGTGAGTTTGAGGCCTGCGCGTGTTTGGAAAGTTGAAACTCTGCAGGAACTGTTATCCACTCGGTCTCTCAAATCTACATTGCTAATGCATCAGGTGGCCTCTCAGACTATTCACTTAAGGATTGCCGATTGCTGTTTTTCAAAAATAATACTTTTCCGCGCTGTAAGCTAATGGAAGAAGAGGCAAGTGAGAGGCAGTTTTAATGTTCACATATTTATTGGTTTGTAACTGCAGTTGAAGTGGTCTCTTGGTTTTGTATTTGATGCTTCAGTGTGCAAAATTCATTTTATAAAAACCCAACACACATTCTGCATTGTAAGATGACTTGATGGAAGATTCCACTTGCACTAAGTACGCTCCATCTCCGCAGAGCTCCCTCGTGCAGCTGGACACGTGCAGTCTGTGCCCCCTCCACACAGCAGCTGATCATGCTGTGCTCTGGAGCAGCAAGAACTCAGCAAGACATTTCCTGGCATTTAAATGCCCCTTGTGTTTGGTAGGGGGTGCCTCTTGCCGGATATCAGAGGTAAGGAAATGCCTGTGGTCCTGTTCTTCCTTTTGCTTTCTGTGATAGAGAGAAAAGGTGGAGTTAACTCGCAGGATTGGGGCGAAGTGATTTTTATACCCAGTGGAAGGAAGTTCTTTGGGTTGCAGAAGTGCTACTTAGATGTGAAGGAAACATTCTGTAGATTTGTAAAGAGCAAGAATTTTAAATTACCTTGTTTGCTATTCTATGTGATATTCTTTTTGCTGGCTGGGGGTTTTTTTGGTAGTATACAATTGAAAACAGGTTGGCGTAGGAGTTGCAATCTTTCAGGCTCTATACTATCACTTTTCTTTGTACAGAGCTGTTTTGCAGCCTGCTAAGCGGGTTGAGATCCATAAACCATATTACATTATAAATATTTATTTGATAATCACATAACTTTTAGAAGGTTTTTTTTCTTATTTATTTTAATGCATCTAAAATGAGGAAGGCTCCTAGATTTTCACTAGACCAAAAAGATCAGGTTGTGAATGAAACACAGTTTCACTTCAGGTATTGTTCTGGTATTAATTTGGATGGAGAGTTTGTTCATGTCTTCCCCCTATTTCCATCCTAAGATGAGGGTGTGGGAAGAAAAGAAAGAAATAAAAGGGGAAAAGCAAACCTGAATTTTTTTACTGCTAAGTTGTATAAGGATAAAGAGCAGCAAACATTCTGTTACGAGATGGATATATTATTTCTTCAAGTTGGAGGAAAAAATACTTGACACTTGACATTTAGCATGTGAAGTGTTCAAGATCTTGTACAACTATTAATGACATACTGTGAATCACATCCTAAGGTAAGTGGTGGAGTACTTGATCAGTTGTTTAAAAACCACTTGTGTGTGTCTTGAATTATGGTGGTAGGATAAAAAAATGTTTTGTAAGCTGGTTAGTAGATTAGGAGTTGAGCCACTCTTAGAGTTCACTTGAGTATAGTACAACTCATTTGGTTTAATGAGGTGTAAAAGTCAGGAAGCACTATGTGTTCTGTTCAGCTTGCTGCAATATGTAACTGCACTTAGTGGTTCTTAAGACAAATATGTTTACTTTCAGGACTTTCTGTAGTTTTGCATGGAGGCGTTCCAACAGAAAGACTCTTCTAAGCGTATGGAGCTAATCTTTGATTTTACAGTATCAGTTATATATTTTCCACAATGCAGCACTTAAATGAATAATTCTTGAAAAGCACATCTTCCTTGATGGTTTAAAACCTAAGACATACAATAAACTGAACAAGCATTACTCTGTGAGATTGCTTATCTTACCTTCATAAATAGCACTAAGACCTTTGAATATGGTTAAAATGCTGCTGCTAATCTCGCTTACTACAAATGTTTATGAAACAACTCCGTTAGCAAAGTCACTAAGTAAAACTGAATGCAAGTTTTACAGGAATATTTCTGCAGTTGAAGTTATTGTTTGTTTGCTTCACAAAAATACTTACCTAATTTTTCGGTCTCACGGTAGGCATTTTGCTGTGTTTGATCAGTTTTGTGTAGAGCATGGTAGCTATTGTATTAAAAAACCCTTGAAAAATCATGTATTGTTTTGCAAGTGTTCTTTTTCTCCTTTTGTTTGCAAGATTGTACTATATATGGTGGCATTTAGAAGGAAAGGATTAAGTCACTGTATACTATATGGCAATGAAAGCTTTGGTGCTATTTGCTTTAAATAAGCACTGAAGAATTTAGAGTTTTCAGGAAGAGCAAGTGACAAGCTTCTGAGGCAACTCAGCAGAGTGTCCGAGACTTTTGATGCATAACAAGGCAGCGCTGTGTGTTCTTTTTCCAGCACAGCATTACTAAGTTGGTATGTGACAGGAGCCTTGTTATTGCAGGCTGGCTCAGTGTATGTTTTTGTGTATGGCTTTTTTGTGCTGGGGAGCCAAGGCCTCAAACCTGGGTCTTGCCCACGTTGTGAACCAGCGGCCTCTGTACAGAAGAACTTTTCCCCTGAGGTGTGAGATGTTGTGCTCCTAGGCCAGCGGACCCGGCGAAGGAGGGGCCGAGTTGGAATTGCCTGTATTCAGACTTCAGCTTGAAACCTTCCACAAAGAAACGTAAGTTAAATCACTTGAGATCTGATAGTTCTTCAGTGTCCTTCCTAAAATTCCTCTCAAGGCTGGTGAGAGTTGAACCTAGCTGGGGAAAAAATCAAGAGGCATGTCAGCCAGGAGAGCCACAGGCTCTCCCAGGCACATGAGGGCAGACAGTGAAGCAGTAATGGTGCTGGTACAGTTTTGCATGCGTGTCTGGAAGAAACAAATCCAGTCAGTGTTCTGCTAACTGCTGCGGACATAAGTAGGATCTTATTTAACTCTTCAGCTATGATTCTGGTGTAATTAAGTTTTGTTCCTGTAACAAGATTGCAGCCTAATGTTAGTGTGATATTAATGCTACTTTTCCTTGACTAGAGTAGTGATAATCATATTCAACTTTCTGCATTTTTACCTCAATATACTGACTCAAAGTCTGCGCGCTAGGAAAGTTAGGGACTTAATGGTTGACAAGCAGTAATTCAGTAGAGGTAAGCATGATAGAATTGTGGATAATCATTTTGAGAGAGATTAATTTTCCACATTTAAATGTACATTTAGGAAAAATACTGTGCTAAGGGTATATTCAGCCTCTCATAGGCATCTCATTTTTTAAAATGCCCTAACCAAATTGTATAAATGTTCATGGCTTATAAAGTAACATTTTTCTTTTAAAAAGATAAATACTTGTACACATGCACATGAAGTTCATATTCAGTTGTATTCATGCTGTTAATTGAAAGGCTGGGGAAGAAAAAAGGGAAAAGGGACACATGATACGTACTGCTGCTGAGCTGACTAAATATAAAGTCACAGTAGCAGGAGAGTAATCAAGTAGCTAGCTACAGACATTGCTGATGTCAGGCGAAAAGTATATTTTGCCCTCTGACGCTTAAGTCTGTGCTTGCTCTGTTACTCATGAGTGTTATTCATCATTAAATAATGTTATCCATTATTTGGTTTCAGCAATAAAACCAGTAATGTAGAAGGCAAAGTAGTTACCAGTGCTGTTTTCTTTCAAAAGACAAGTACAGGTATCTCGGTGACTTGGTCTCTTCTGCTACACTAGTCAGTCGTCCGTTGCAGACTGGTGGTGTTGGAAATGTTATGTAGCATTCTTAAGCTTCAAAAATGAACAGGAGCAGTTTGGCACAGAGACCTGTATTGTATTCCAGGTGCTAAGATTATTAGGGAGAGTGCTTTTTACCCTTTAAATTACAAAAGTGGCACTAAATGAGTAGTCTGAACGAGAAGGCAGCTTCTGAGTTTAAAGAAATTGCCTTGTCATCAAAACTGAACTTAACGTTGCTCTTGAGACAAAATTGGCTACTAGCTGTGTGGAATGGTTTAAGTTTGTGTTTTCTGTAGGTGCTTGTTCCTTTTGTTGATTTCTTTGTCTTTTCCAGCTGGTTAAATGTCTTGTCTTTGACAGCATTTAAAAACAGGAGCAAGTCCTATCAGGTGCGTCTTAAGGTTAACATAGACTTTCTCCCAGGTCCAGCCCATTCAGTAGTAACCTTTGACGAGTATGCTTACTCAGTGTTGTAAGGTCACTTTTATTGCACGTAACATAAGGGTTGATTTTTATTCCTGCAACGCCAGATGAAGAAGCACTAGGCTGGTGTTAGGCTGCTTGACTTGCGACGAATGAACAGAATTCTCGTAGGTTAGAGAGAGTTCCTGCCTTTGCCCTCAGAAGTTGCTCTGGTTAGAAGGCAAATCAGTAAGTTGAGTGTAATTTTGGTGAGTCTAAATTCACTGCTTTTAGAAATCTTGTGGTGATTACAGTGTTATAAAAAACACTGTGATTAACAATTTTCTTCAGTATTTCATCTGTATTTCTGAGTAAGGAAAGCTGGAAGTCCAGATAAGCAACTCAAGTTTGTTTGTTTTACTGGAGTAAGATAAAAATATGTAGTACAAAAAAGGTCAATTAACTGATCATTAATTACAAATTAAATGTCATAATTTCTTTTGTTAATAGCTATGTGAGTAAAGTAGTTGTTACAGTTGTTTTGAGACTGTAAAAGACTTTCAGAAATAGTAAGATAACATAGAAATGAGCTAGTACCTTTTTATATGGACAAGAAAGAGTATAGTAAATGCAGAGATTCTAGTAGTGGTTTATGGACGTTTTGGCAACTAAATCAAGGTATTTTAAATCAAGGTATTAAAGCTTATATACACATTGACTGTATATGGAGTTTTGAGAAGTTAAAACAATGCAGTAAGTACATGTTTTTAATACACAATCAACTCCAGAGAGACTGTCTTCAGAAGTATCACTCCCTTAGTTCTTTTAGAAGGGCAACTTTGATTTGTGCGCTCATTTTTCTTCTAAACTATTTCTTTTGCACTGCTGGGAAGTCTCGTTGGACAAATTGAATCTTTTCTGATATAGAATAGAATAATGTGTGGTCCTATTAGATGTAATCTGGAAGAAAAAGTTGCATCCAGTAATTATGATAAGAGCTACTTCTAACAATAGATACAGTACCTCTTTAAAAAGAGAAGTGAGAAGGAAAGAGCTTGTGTTTGTGGAAGAGCTGTGCCCCTGAAAACGGTGTAAAACTTTGTGTTGAATATTCCTGATGCGTTTGAGTACTTGTTTACTATATACAGAAGATAAATAATAGATTAAGTAGACTCATTCCTTGCTTTCATTTTGAAAACCTTGACTGATGTATGTGGCACTAGTGTATTGTACTATCTTGTCTTTTCTGAGATTTGGTTGGCATGATTGAAGCATTCTAATTAATTAGACTGGTTTTTTGAGTACAGAAGAGCTGTGAAATTGTAGCTGTTTCTTAGATGGTAGCTGTACATAAGCCACCAAATATAAATTATGCACAAACCCATTCTGTACTGCTGTGGGTCTTAAATATTGGATAGGCTTTTTATTACTTTTACATCACTGGTAGCTTTTCAAAGTTTTTTCATGTATTCCACATAACATTCTGTGGTTAATTTTTTATAGTTGTTGTTCTAAGTTGTTCTGGTGACTTGTCACTTCCATGTGACTAAAATGTTGCTGAGATGTATTGCCTTCCTTCAAACAATATTCTTGAGTCAAGAAAACAATTATTGAGAAATCTGTATGAAGAGAATACATCTTTTCTGGTTTTGGTGTGTTATTGTGTTATCTATTACCCCATCACTTTTGAAGATGTTTTGGAATTAAAGCTAATGCTTAATTTCTAGTAATGTTACTTTGAAAGCTGAATATTTTAAAGGATTCGCAATATAATAACATCTGTCTTAATTACTGAGATCAAACAAGACAGAAATATGATGGCTGCACCATCAACATACAACTAAGATACCTAAGGTCAATATTATTGTAGCTACCTAGTGTTGGGTTTACTTGGGAGGGTTAGGGGGGAAATGTCATGCCACCAAAGCTTCAGTATATATTTTAAAACAGTGGAATATATTGGACCTGTAATGTATTATTTTAGCTTTAATTCAGTTTTACATGGTTGCTGGCTATACTTTCTTGCTTAGTTTATGAATTGCAAACAGTGGAAAAGACTAATGATTAAGCTGGTATTTAAACAGAGTAATCTCTGTTTTTCATCACCTAGTGTAATTAGCAAACTTGGATTTATTTTTTTAACAAAAGAATAGAAGTAGACTGGGTACATCTAGGAAACATTCTGCTTCTTGGTAGCTTTAAATTTCTATTTAGGAACAAGTGAGATAATTTAGTTTTGGTTGGACAAAAAATGTTTTTAAAAGCATTTTTATATTACCTAATAAATTACATGTCTGGTTTTTAGCTGGCTCTTATATAAAAAGCCTTTGGCTAATTAAGCATCTAAAATCACACAAAATACACTGGGATTTCAGTATTCTTCGTTAAACATTCAGGTCTTGTCTCTTTCTCCAATATGTAACAGGTCGATTTTATTGGCGGGTAGAGAAGGATGATGGCAGGCAATAACCAGCTTTGCATTCGACGTTGGACTACCAAGAATGTGGCCAAGTGGCTGAAGGAAGAAGGCTTCTGTGAATATGTGGATGTTTTGTGCAATAGACACAGGCTGGATGGAATTACGCTGCTGACACTTACTGAGTATGATTTACGATCCCCTCCTTTGGAAATCAAAGTCCTAGGGGATATCAAAAGGCTGATGTTGTCTATACGCAAACTACAGAAGCAACATATTGATGTCCTGGAAGAGCTGGGTTACAATAGTGACAGCCATGTTGGCACAGCGTGCCCAAGTGTTGGTTCACTGCAGGGTACAGATTGGTTTTGTAATGGTGAAGTACCTCGGGACTATGATGGACCAATTACTGACTTGAATGGTGATCAGTATCAATATGCAAATGGAAAAAACAAACACTCTACCCGAAGACTGGACCCAGAGTATTGGAAGACGGTTTTAAGTTGCGTGTATGTCTTCATAGTGTTTGGCTTTACATCATTCGTTATGGTTATAGTACATGAGCGAGTACCTGACATGCAAACATATCCACCTCTACCAGACATATTTCTAGATAGGTAAGAAATTTTCTTTTAAAACGAAACACTAACTTGATGGTTAAAGTATAGGCTGTCTTTTCTTCATTCTCAAAGATTCATACGCTCTTGAAGATGCCTCTGCAAAATAGTAATTAGAGTGTAGTAAACCCTTCTGCTAAGATTGAAACGCGCATCAGTTAGATGCAGAGATTTAGTCTTCCCAGGGGAAAATAAATTGAGCTGTTGTTCTACCCAGTTTGTATTTAATTCTACATTTTTACCTAATCGCAACACAGGTATTAATTTGTCCATCCTTTCATTCTAGTAAAAACGGTGATGGTTAGCTGGCATAGATGAGCAGCCATATGCTTTTTCTGAAATCCAGATGCTGCAATGAAGCTGAACATATCTTGATATAGAAAAAATTTTGATGAAGGAATAGTTTGGTCTGCCAGTGAGCAAGGGAATTGAAAGTGAATAGCATTGATAATGTATTTATGCTGTCTCCCTACTGTCAATTTGTTGAAGGTGGTTTAGGGAAACTCCGAAGTAGACTGAATAGACCAGTATCTTTTTTAACCATAGAGTATCTGTGTACTAAAACACTGTCGTGACTTACACAGTACCTGCTCATTTTTAAAATAAAATACTTCAGGCAGAAGAGAGACACAATAGCAAAGGTGAAATTCTAGTCATTGACTGCAGATTTAATGGAGGATAAATGCTCCCTTTGAGCAAATGTACTTGCACCGTAGAGAACTTACTGCCTAGAGAGTTTTAAAAGACAAGATGAACTCTTCAAGATTTCAGTCTTTGTGGTCTCCTTATTCCTGCCAGTAATTTCCATTTTCATTAATGGTTTTTGTGAAGTCAGTAGGGGTCTCATCTTTTGAGTAAGTGTGCAGGATCCCCCATAAATTTAGATAAAACTCAGCAAGGATGGACCACATCCAGCAGAGTGGAAGAGAGGAGAGAGACCGGGAGCTGTGGCATTAGTGGGCTTTGTTCGCAGGGCACGTCCTCGGTATTCAGTGGGCAGGAGGATGGGGGAGGTCAGAAAGCAGCAGCTCACAAAACAATGCGAGGGGATTACTACACAGCTAGCATTTGAGCAGCTAACTTTGCTACCCCTTTGTATCAAGGGGAACACAAAACTATGAGGAGCAGCCTCTCTTGAAATCTGTCAATCTGTATTTTGGTGAAATTGCAGAGTGGAAATTCTTACTGGTGCCATATGTGTGCAAGAAAGTCTTAAATTTTTTGACAAGCAAGGCTGAAAGGTTTGCATATAGTGATTATCATTGAAATCTAACTTTGAAAACAATTTTTATTTTTCTTAATGCTTTTCTGTGCAGTTCTGCTTCATTGCAAGTATTTAGGATTTTAGGCTTTGCAGCATTTCATTAATTGTGTTGACATGGCATTCTTACAAGAATAAGCAGCATAATTGACATGATGCAAGTTTGCGTCAGAATGAAAAGGGTTGTTGGGAAACAATGCTAGAGGAACACATCCTGTTAGTAAATCACACGTGTAAATTAAGAGAGCATACTAGAGATTTTCTTTGACTTAGTGAATTCTGTGTAAATGTCTGCTGAAAATACATTATTAGAAAGGAGATAATGTAATTAAAAATTAATTCAAATTCCATTTAATTCAATCTAACAAAATAATTTTTGGTTGTAGTTTAAACTGTGGTCAGGTTACTGCAAGTTAGTTTTGTAGTTAGAACTTTATATGCCTTTATTCTAAATACTGAGGCTAGAAAGAAAAATTAAGCCTTTGTATTGTAAGTTAACTTTCTTCCTTCATCCTTTTTTTTTTTTTTAGCGTCCCTAGGATACCATGGGCTTTTGCTATGACTGAAGTATGTGGCGTAATTCTTTGCTACATTTGGCTGTTGGTTCTTCTGCTTCACAAACACAGGTACAGTATATAAAATTCAAATTAACTGGTGCTTTGATTCAGAGAAAGGACTGTAACAAGAATTTATGATTATTATTTAAGGCTTACCATTTAATAAGAAACTTGTGAGCTTCTAATATGTCCCTGTTAAAATGGATTAGAGAGGATTTAATCAAGAATGGTGACTTGTGAATCTTACAAAGGAGTAATCTGAATTTACTTTTCTGCTAGATTGATGTGTAATTTCCTTCAGAACATATGTATTTTGGAGAGTTGTCAGTATATACTCTCATACTGTAAGAACTTTGTGTATAAATAAAAAAATTCCTACGAGAGTGAAATTCCACGGCATGACTGAGCCAGGCTAGCAGCTTGCTGTCACTGAAGGGTAGAAAACCCTTTTGTGTGCGAGAGTATTTTAAGTTAAATTTTTGCGAGTTTTTTTTATTTTTATCAGTTTGCCAACAGCAGGCATGAGTGCCAAAGCTAGTACAAGTGTAGTTGCAGAGGAGTGGGGCTGTACCTTTTGGTGACAGTAAGCTTGCTACAGTGTCTTGCCCTGTCATGTGGAATCATACCTTTACAGTACTACTTTAAAAAAAAAAAAAAAAATTACGGTGAAACTTGCAGCAATAATGAAGGGACTTCATGGGATTAAGTTGGGGGGGGGGAAATGTTTTTTATCATAACTTTCCTGATTTAAAAATACAATATATTGGGATTCTTGCAATCAGTTCCTGTGTGCTTTTCCCAGATCTATACTTCTGCGAAGGCTGTGCAGCCTCATGGGGACAGTATTCTTACTACGTTGCGTTACAATGTTTGTTACCTCACTCTCTGTGCCAGGCCAGCACTTGCAGTGTACTGGAAAGGTAAAAACTTGAAATGCTTTAAATTCTTTCTCTTGTTTCCTTTTTTTTGTAAATTTTCTTTAAGGTACGATTAAGATTGTTGCAACCATAATGTTAGATGTGTATTTGTAAGAACAGCATAAGAACTAGGGGTCTTAGAAGCACTTGCCACTTTGCAGACCAGACAGTTACTTGGGGAAGGATGTTCAGAATATTTCACAATGTAAGCCGGCGAGAATACATCAGAGAAGTGTGCGCTTAAGATAATGACTTCATGAAGAAAGGCTGAAAGTGGAGTAATCACTTCTTTGTCTTGTTGGATGCATGGTTTTGAAAAAAAACCCAAACTATTATTATTTCCTCTCTTCTAATAAGGGATATTCTGTAGAACATGGGATTTCATGGTTTTATCCTAACTTCTAGTTAGAAGAGGTGTGAGCTGAATATGTTGGAAGCTTGACAATGACACATTGGGAGATTGAATACATTCAAAAAAAGGTGGCAGTCTCTGTATGTAAATCACTTGCAACAAAATATTTGCTCTAAATTCCAGTATTCATCAGAGGTATGATGAATACAATTAATAATTGTAGTTACTAATGTGACTCACTGCCACAATAAAATCCAAAGGTGTGCTAACTTTTTAATAAAAGACCCAACGTGATAAATGGTGTTAAACATATATAGTGCTTTACAGCTAACTTTAAGGACAATACTGTTCGGGTGGTGGGGTTGGAACTTACTAAAGGTTAATGTCACTGTCTTTTAGTTGTATGGCAATGTTTGGGCAAAACTCCAGCGGGCATTTGCAATATGGAGTGGCTTTGGAATGACTCTGACTGGAGTACATACATGTGGAGATTATATGTTCAGTGGCCACACTGTCGTCCTGACCATGCTCAACTTCTTTGTCACAGAATGTAAGTACAGAATGTCAATACTTAAATGTCCTTAAGTGTTAAGAATATGTACTGCTTGCTGTCAAGCAAGGGTGTGAGAGTGTAAATACTTAAATGTCCTTAAGAATATCTGCTGCTTGACCTCCTCAGGAAGTTCAGAGAGTAACATTAAAGTAAACAAATATAAATTCAGATTGCTGTGCTCTCTCTCAGATTTGTGACAGTTCACTTGCAGACAGGAAAGAAGCAGCACCACCTAGATTAATGGAAGGATGAATAGGGCACATTTGAAAGAACATGTGAGCCAAGAAAATTAGAAAGGCTTCTAGCTTGCTACTGGGAGAATACTAGGGAAGATATTTATGATTGTCTGTTCCTGTACACTTCCCTAGGCATCTGCCAGTGACCCCTATCAGGCAAAATAGGTGGGTGTATCTTTAGTATAATCCATAAAGCCGAAATACCAAACCTCATAATGAGTGAGAATATATGAAACAATAGTGCTTTTCTGTAAATAAAAGTGCGATTTGACACATTATATGGCAAGCTAAGATAATTAGTTTGAGTTCACCTACGATGGAATGACTGCAATAACAGAATAATGTATGCTTTATGACATTTTTCCCCTTATTACATTGAAAAGGTATAATTTTTCATCGAAAGAAGTTGGTTGAACAAAGAATTCTGCTTTACATGGTCCTAAACTATTTTAGGATGCTCCATTAATCCAGAAATGCATAATAGCTGTATTTGTAAATGAAGTCATGAAGTGATAGACACGTATGACTTGTGGTTGTTTTCATTGGATTTATTGGACCTGTAGATGTAAACAAAATTTCCAGGTGAAGTCAGTAACTTCATCACATTTTTGGATGAAAAATCTGTATAAAAACCTACAATGTCTAGGCCTGGATTTTGTAATGACCCAGATTTTTGAGACATTCAAGGTTAGTAATTTTCTGTTTTCTCCTAGATACGCCAAGGAGCTGGAACTTCTTGCATACCTTATCCTGGGTCCTGAATCTCTTTGGAATCTTCTTCATTTTGGCTGCACATGAGCATTATTCTATAGATGTCTTCATTGCCTTTTACATCACTACAAGACTCTTTTTGTATTACCATACATTGGCTAATACTAGAGCATATCAACAGAGTAGGAGAGCAAGGATCTGGTTTCCAATGTTTTCTTTTTTTGAATGCAATGTTAATGGTACTGTTCCCAATGAGTATTGCTGGCCCTTTTCAAAACCTACTATACTGAAAAGATTGATTGGCTGAAGAGTGTGTGGGTCAATTCAGATTTTTATGAAGCATTATGACTAAGATCCTACAAGGCTAGCTGGGGGGGATGCAAAGTAACATTTTTCACTCTGTCATCTCCTCCTCCTTGTCTTGTTTCTTAGATTCTTAGCCATAAAATGGAGTTCCCATACTTCACAGGGATGTGTTTTGTTTTCTTGTTGCTAACGTAGAAAACAATGCAGGGACCGGTAAAGGCTATCAGTGTGCCATGAATATAAACCAGAATACTGTTACCCTTGGTGAGGTTCTGTGTGAGTGTTTAAGTAACTTCAACCTCAAATATGTGCTTGTCCTGAATATAATATACCCTTTACAGGTCCAAATAATCTCCATTACCTGACATGCGAGCCTTTACATATACTGACTAAAAAATTAGAACTTTATGAAGATTTTCTTTTAAAACAGTCATAAATGTAATTTTCACAACAAACTCTGTGTATACTTAAAGATTGAGGAGTACTGTGTCACAGTGAGGAAGGGAGTATAGTTCCTTGCTAAAAGGATTAAATAACTGTTAAATAACAAGTCTTAAAGTATAATTGACAATATAGATGGTCTGCATACAGGTTGCCAAAAATGAAAGTTTGCCTTGTGGCTATGCAGTGATGATGTTGTTTTTAATGAGAGCTTATTTAGTCTAGTCTATCAGTTGTCTATATGGTTGTTTTAGCACTTGGAAATTTTCCCTTTTGTGTTTAAATAAATGAGTTAAAGTAAATGCTACATCCACAGAAAGTAAAGTTAATTTAGCTTTAGTGGGTTTAAAGCCACAAAATATTTTTTGTGTGGTTTTAATAGCTTTATACCCAAACCTGTGCATGCTTTTTAGGAGCAGCTTTTTAACATGGGAAAAACAGAACAGTTATCTTCATATATCTTACTGTCCCATAAATGGATGGGGAAAATGCATGCAGTAACTCTTTCAGGAAAAGTAATAATAGTGAGTGTTGGAAATAGTGCTCATATTGATGTATCTTTTAGCACTCTGGTGTCAACAATATGGTGAATATCTCTGGATATATATACACAGTTTATTTGTTTATATATATATAAATACACACAGTATATGTTCTTCTAACAAGTATGAAAAGAGGCTAGTTCTTAAATTAAGTTGCTCATTTACTATGCTGAAAGGTAACAGTACTATAAGCAGTTCAGTTTTGGTTGTTTTAAAAAAGAAACCACAACAAAACACCCCCAAAAACCCCAAACTAACACTCGGAGTCCATAATGTGTAAGCAAGGGTCACAGAGTTGGTGATCTCTTATGTGGTGGTTTGTAAGGGGACAGTGCTAACGTTGGCTGTAGAGACTTGAAATCAGATTTATGCTAAATGAAAACTGATAGGTAAAACGTGCAAATCATAAAAATGGTATAGACTTTTTAATTTGGTTATTGCAATTTCAGAATAGGTGGTATGTGCAAAAGGTAGTGTAAGTCAGCCTTGGAAAGTTACATGAACATTTCCAGCTTGGTACAAGCTGACTTAATGGCCACAACATACTTATGTTTGCATGGAAAAGAATCCCTTTGGAATTTAGCAAGACAGTTTTGTATTTGGAGGCTTGTAACCTTCTGTGTGCTACTCCTTTCTGTATTGTGTTCCTTTTATATACCTGGATTGTACTAACTTGACTATCTTCTGCTCTTCGTAGCATATTACTTTTGTAACTTAATTTAGCTCCTATTCCATAGAGGAATTGTGCGTCTTGGAGTATCTCTGCCAACTGTATTGAGCACACATACATTGTACTATTCTGCAGACTTTCATATTTGTAACATTCCAGTTTTTTTAGCAAAATTGCAGGTATAATGCTATATTGTTCAATCTGCCATAGCCTAATGGCGCTTGCCATCCAAATTGAAGGAATATGCTTACACTTAAGAAAAAAAGGAGAAAATATCCTGAAAGATTTAAAACCCCTTCATTTGCTGTTCTTAACAGCAAATGCCTTCTGGTTTCAGAAGGGCAATTTGAACATTCCTCTCGAGACTTTATAATCAAAGAGCTCTGCGTGTTAATTTATATTTGCCTTTGCAATACACATACAGTTATGAATGCTATTTTTTAAACTCTAGGAAACATCTGATTTCAGAATGTGTGGGATTATAGTCTGAGTTATAGCATGTGAAGAGGTATGCACTTAAACTGCAAAGCTGTTGATTCTGAAAAGAACCATGTCAGTGCTAACTGGCATAGCTATGTCTAAACTGAAAAATTACTTTGCAACTTAGAAATGCAGGAGAATTTTCAAGTACAGCCCAGTGTAAAAATGTTTACATAAAGTAAAGCTATCATTTCAATAGTTTTTTTTTTTAATGAAGTTCATATACTTTGAAACATAAGGCTTCTCTCTTTGTTCTAATTTAATTTTTCAAATTCTGTAAGTAAATTCATGTTTTAAATCAGCATTGCCTATCAGTGTTTTTTAAAGGAAACTTGTTCTTTTGTGCTGTTTCCCTTGATGCTAAATATCTGAGTCCAAGATAAGTAATATACAGAGGTTAGTTTCATGAGCATTGAAGTGGGTTAAAACATTGTCAGAATAATTATCTTCTATTTTGGAAGTTAATTTTGTTTGCCTATAAACACGCAACAGGAAGGCTTGAAATTGATAGAAGACAGAAAAATCTGATTTCACATGCAAAAGAGCACAGGTCAGTCTGTAAAGTAGGTAATGTAAGCTTTGTTGTTAATTAGATGGAAAAAAGTTGCAAGTAACTGACAGGCTTAAAATTCTGTACCTCCTTTTTAAAGAGTTAGTGTTTTAAAAGCATTTTGCTGCTTCTCTGCTGCTGACAAGCACTTTTAAGTAAAGGCAGCAGAGCATCGTAGGGCCTTGGATTTAATGCTAAATATGTTCAGGGTTGTCCTTCTCCCTTATATTCATACACCAGTCTTTTTGCTGTCCTTTAACTTGCTGCAAAGTCATCTTCTGTGGTCTGTGGGAGCGCACACATAATCTGAATTCGGAGTAATGAATGAATTACTGCGTTATGTCAGCAAGTGTCTAACGACATTAGTCTAGTACTACAAAGTGCACAAACTAATCAAGTAGAAAAGTCTAACTGAGTAACTGGATATACAAAAGAAGGGGAGGGTCACTTTTTTTGGTAGCTTAGCAAATCTAGTAAGATTTGAGACTTGACAATAGTTGTGAGCTCTTCCTTATTATTATCAGTTTGGGGATATGTATGCACATACCTGAAAGCGATAGACACATAGGCAGTCCCCTCTCCTTTTTTGTTTTGTTGTACCTTATGATGCAGCTTCTTAGAATAGCTTTCCTAAACTTTTTGCCTTTAGTTTTTCCTTTCTGGAAGATACCTTAAACTAGTGGTTTTACGACATTACCCCTGCATACAGAAATTAGACTTTCATAGATGTGGTTTTTTAGCAAATTCTGATTACACTGACAAAAGCTTGTGGAAGGACCTTTAAGCACGGTTCCTCCAGCTGTTCTTGAACGATGATATAGAAAGCTTCCATATATGTTAAGTATCTTTGTGTCATCTGGCAAACAAGATAACACTTTTACAAAGTGTTGGTACAGAAATGTAGATATGCTTAACTTAAGCAAATCACTAAATACTCTGACTTCAGTGAGGGTTACCGTTTTATTTTAAGCGTTTTCTTGGATAAAGCCAAGTGCATGCTGTGCGTGGTATACTGCTACAGTAATGGGAATAGGTAATGTCACTTTCATTTTAGTTTTCCCTGATTTCCTTCCCCCCATCTACTATAGAAGAAAACATTCCAGTAGAATTTCAAAAAAATTACTACTTAACTGGGTTCTGAGAGAATAAAGCTGTAAAAAAAAAAAAGCATCAAAATAAAACCTTGATACTTAGCCACTTTAAGAAGTAAGAGTCAGTTAAACGATTTGAAAAAAAAAATTTCTTTTGATGCAAGCATGTTAAATAAGGTTATTTAGAAGTATTAAAACCCTTCAATGAGGATAAAAGCACAGGTTCCTATAATCTTTTCTGTATGGCTATGTCTCTTGTAGTGCCAAAAAGAGTATCGAAGG
>NW_009225290.1:16753-20326 GCF_000690835.1 Fulmarus glacialis
TTGAACTCGGACATCAGCACAAGTCTTTTGCAGCAGTTAGTATCTCCTTGGGTTTTTTGAAGCAGTGCTTGCATACTTTAGTGCTACACTTGTTTGTTACTATTTAGCTAGTTTTTTGATGTACAAAAGTCCGCTAGGTTTTCAAGCACTGAAACTATTGTGGAGCCGAGTCTTAATCATTAAATACGCATTTGAAGAAATAGCAGATGTCTTAGGAAAAAAAAGTAGGTTTTGTGGATCTGGAGTATAACAAAAGAAAAGTAACCACTAACAACTATGATAGTTTTTCATCCTGTCCATGTAGTTTCTACTGAAGAGTTGGGGAGAATTTGCAGTAATCTACAGAGAATATTGATTTTTCTGGTGGTTTTTTGAATAATCTAGGATGCTTTTATAGAAACTTGACCTGTAGCTAAAAAGACCATCATAGTCTTGTCAAGATGGAAGTATATTTGGCAGAAGTCCTAGCAGTGAGCCAGCTTACCCTCTGAATTGTTTCGCACATGTAGGCTTTATCAATCAAGGGTTAATTGGTAGACCACTGATGATTCATACAAATTACTGTTTCTGATGCATCTTTGACATTGTCACTATTCTAATTGAAACTATTTCTGGGGAAAAAGAAGTCCATTGGAATGAACCTACTGAAGTCTTGTTCATTATATGAAGAAAAACACCCAAAAAACCCTCACAACCCCGTAAACACTATAGTATTGTGAACACTGAACTTTTCATATAGCAGTATCCTGCATACTTACCATTTGTATCTTAAGAAATTTGCAGTGAGGATTATGTACATAATTCAGTGACATGCACATTTTTAAAGCCAGTTTGTAATAGGTATGTAAGAACTTAAAATGATAAATGTAGAGCACAATAACCTGACCTGTTAGCCCTGTGACTGCGTAGTTAGAAAGACTAACTGTAACTTAGTTTTGCTCTTTCAATTCAGTTTTGTCAAATATGAGAAATTTGTCAAATTTGAGAAACCCCAAGTTGCATTGTACTTAGCATAAGTAGAAACATGACTTTTCGCACTGAACAGTTACTTCAATTTTGTTGCAATGGAGAGAATAGTATTACCTAATGGCTAGAAGGTATGCCAGTGAAGTTTAAAGTGAGTACTGTAAATAAGTAAATATTGTTTTGATTCTAAACTCAGATTGAATTAATATATTGTTTTATATCTTTGTTGTATTAAAACATATTTAAAAGTACTAAAATAAAATATTTGAAAGATGACAAATGTTTGATTTACTTTATATGTAAAATGATGGCTCATTATCTCTGTTAGCGTCGTGACCATAAAAGTAACCTGAGTAATCTAGGTTTTAGAGCTGGTTTTCCCCAAAGCTCTGTTTTACTGGTGTGAAAATGCATGGTACATAATGCATATATAAATGTGCTTGATGGTTTTGCCTTGTTTTGGCGAATCACTTAAGTATTTTTATTATTAAAAAGTTAGAAAATGTATTCCATCTTGTAAGATCTCAGTTCAGTATGATAAGAGGGCTTTCACAGACTCTCTTCAGCTGAAGTAACCTTAATGACTCTAGATATGGTGGTGAATAGCATTACAGTAAATCAACAGTCAGTATAAAAACTGTGAAAGAGTAAAGTTAACTTCTGAAAACTTACATATTCTTCTAATGGGTTTGTATGTTAGGCCTGTTATTACTTTCAGTCACAGACTTCAGTCATCTGCTACGTGAAAGGATGTACGTTCATTCCGATGGAGAAGCTTAGACGGTATACCAGATACACTGTGTGCCCTGGAGTTGTATGTTCATATTTGTAAATGGCAATTTTGAAATATATTTTGTGACATTAATCCAGCTAAAACATTCTCCAGTTAGTGTGAGCCAGGTAAACTTAACATACTGAACCATTAGAAAGTTTTTCATTTACCTCCCTCTGAATTATAAAATCTTGATCAATTTGATAATTTAGAGAAAGAATCCTGAATATGAAAGCCTTTCCTCAATGTGATTTTTTTTTTTTTAATCAGTTGTTAAAGACCAGATTCAAAAAGGAAAATAGATGTGGCAAATACACCTTTCTCAAAAAAAATTACAAGGAACAAGGGGAAGTAAAAGCAGTAAGGTTCAGTGTACCAGTTGCAGAGTACTTACAGTGGCCTTTGGTCTAACATTCTAGGAAGCAGTAGGTTATGTTTTAAGCAACTTTAAACAAGTATGTGCTTTGCGTTGTAAATACAGATTGGGAAGACTTCTGCTTCCCAGAATATGTTACAATACTGCTTAGAGATGTGAACTTGGAATAAAAAAATCTTTCCCCTCCACAATAATTTGCTCTTCTCTGTGTTACTCCTACAATCAGAGCTAGAAAGATAGTTGCTGCTATCTGTAATGAGAAGAAATAAAACAGAATCTCTGCAGATGGGCTTAAGTTTGGTGTTAAAATGCAGGTGAAATACCCCTCACTAGCCTACATTCTTATTTGGTAGAATTTGAGGAAAATCAGCTTCAGATTGTCCTTCTCAGACTATTTTGTTCAGATTTATTTTCAAAGCTCTTATAAGGAAATCAGGTACAGAACAGAAACTACTCTCCTGATTAAAATACCTCTAGTATCTGCAAACTGTTTAATTATATCATTGCATCCTATCTCTTTCTCCAGTGAACTTGTTGACTGCAAGGAAGTGGTTTATTCTTATCTATTAAATGTGCAGGTGCCAGTCTTATTTACTGTTCATCATTCAAAATGTGTATTGGATTGTTAATCTTGACCTTTCATAGAGCTGTCAAAGTAGTTCACAAAGACTCGGCATATTTTCACAACTACCTTCAGACTAACTGAAATTGGTTTCTTAAAGAATAGGTGTGAGAGTAAGATTGGTGTTATGAGCTCTTCCTCCAGTATGGAAATTAGTAATGCTGACAAAATATAGTTGGCACATACTACGTGAATCCATTATAAGTATGTGCATATACTTTGAATTATTTCTGGAGAAAAAACTGTTCTGGGTGATTCTAGGTTACAGCTACGGTCTTAAGTCTGCTGCTATCTATGACTGGTTTGCTTTTTATTTTGGCCCTGATCACTGATAACATTCTGGTGAAATTACTGGTTCTCTCTGGATTGCTGAACAGGTGCCAAATAATAAAATAATTACTGTTGCTGTCGAAACTGTACTGAAGTTTGATACTAGGATAGGTACTCGCTGGACTGTTCGTAGTAGTCTTTTGACTTGTGCAAAAAATTGACAACCAATTCGGTAACAGGGTTTTTTTTCTAACAGTGTCATTAGTTTCTCAAAAGGGTCTTTTCAAGCTCTAACATCTAGCATACCCCAGCAAGCAAGATCAGTTTGAAAGGAGATAGGGAATACTAATTTTCAAAGAAGCATCATTCAATTCAAACATAAAAAGCAATTAGCTTTTCTCCCCCTCACTCTGCTAGAGGAAGTCCTCAAAACTGCATCTGTCTCTTGATCGCTGGTAGATTCTCAAATACTGTAATTGGAGGCAATAGCCCTAAAAAGAAGGGCAGAGAGGAAAAGGAGATGGGAGCAGGCAACAAGTAGCACTGAGGAAGGGTCTTTAGTAAATG
>NW_009225290.1:20347-34524 GCF_000690835.1 Fulmarus glacialis
GGAGAGTGGAGAATGAAGCTTGGGGGATTACCAAAAAATATTCAAGAGGTGACTCTGTCCGCTAAGGAATCTCTCTGGTGTACGAATGGAAGCACTGAAAGGGGCTGATAAAACTGTAACTCACAATTTTGCTGGCTTTTGTAACTTTGTTACAAGTCTAATCACAAAGCCGCCCTCCAGAGCTTAAGTTTTTGGATTCAAATTATTTCATGATGTTAGGATTTTGTGGTTTTTTTCTGGCAAAGCTAAGAAGTTAAGACTTCTGTATCCTAATGGCACTTTTTAAAAGATTGCTCGGTTGTTGGGGTTTTTTTTGATATTGGGAGGAGGCTTGAAATACTGAATATGTACAGAACAATAACCTGATATGGCTATTGTTTACACATGCATAAAGACTGTTACACATCACCAAACTATTTCGTGCAAAACTGCTCCAAGGTAAGCACAAGCTGTGCTCTGTGTTAGGGTGGGAAGCAGAGAAGGGGAGGTCCTGCCCGAGGAGCAGGTGATGGCGGCGCTGTGCTCCAAGAGGCCTTTGGAGGCCTGAATTGTTTGCACGAAGTGACAGTTTGACCTAGAAACGAGAGCCAAAGTTATGGAAAGAGTAGGCAATAAAAACAAAGCACTGGCTCCAGCTTCTGTAAAACCGCAAATGTTATTTTGCACCAGACCAGGCTCCGGCCAAACTAAATTGTAGTCGATGCCCAAATTAGGCCTAGATTCTTGCAGCCCTTATTTTGCTTCTCAGTAGGTGAAGTGAATCTTGGCAAGCTCTGCCTTCTCTTGCAAGACACTGCCTCGACGCTGGGGATGTCGCCGCAGCTGACAGCGCCCTGAGGAGTGACTCTGTGAGGTGCGCTCTCCTGCTCCCGCCCCGGGTGAAACAGGGCCCCCGCGCCTTGCAGGGCGGACTGCTTGCTGATAGCACCGTTTCTGAAAGGGGAAGCAAACAGAGTTTGTTAGCCAAATGCTTTAATGAGTGCCAAAAAGTGACTCAGTCTGTGAGTAAGAGGGTTGTGGTATACTCAGCTGAACGCTCTGCCTCCATTTCTGTCCTGCCTACTAAAAATAGTCCCCTTGGCTAATGCCAAGGGGCAGAACAGCCCCTCACAATTGCAAACTATCAATCATGAGACTGGAAATACCTATAAAAGTGTCTGCTCTACTGCAGGCTGCATTAAATAAGCAAGAGGAGACAGCAGAGGAAGAGGGAGAGTGGTTTGCAATGGGCTTTGCTAAATGTAGGCCTCGCTGAAGGCCTCTGGCCGTTCCTCAGATGACTCCTTCACAAAGGTGGTCTTTCACAGAGGTGGTCTTCTGTTTAGCTGTTCTGGTTTTCTCTGAATCAGGCTGTTCCTCCAAGCTGTGGGTTGCAGTAATTGAAAACCAGAGCTTTACCAGAAGGCTGGCATCTGCTTCTGGCCAGCTGGCAACATGAGAGGCCGCTCGGGTGCCATCACTGTCCCAGTGCTGCGTCAGACTCAGACCGTCGCAGCGGGACGGGCTGGTGTGACGGCGTAGCGCTGCTCCCACAGACGTGGTGTGCACACTGGCCGGGAGTGGATTGGGGTTTATATGCCAGAATGAACTTATTTTATTCCAGGAATAGTTGTGGGCAAGACAGAGTTACACCAGTATCTAAATCCATAGTCAGGCTCCTACTCGGGCATTTTCTCTGCTATGTCCAAGTGCACCTGAGTTAAATTCAAACCTGCGCTAGCTGGCGTGGTTGATGGATGGTTCACAACTTGTGTTGTTTTCACTTTGGCCTTTTAGTGGAGACGTAGACTATATCATCTGATGGCTATTGATTTGCCCTTGATTTTCCACGTGCTATTTATATGCACAAATCCTCCCTCCACTTTTCCTACAGCATGGGGGAACTGGCAAGGAATGATAGAATAGCCCAGATCACTGAAGCACAAAAGGAAGTCACAGGATCTTCCCTACCAGCACCTGGTGTGGTGAGCACATTATCCATGAGAAGACAGTAGCCTGAGCTTACCTTTGGCTACCTGGTGTACATATTCACATCCCGTCTGGGTGCTCAAAGTGCAGTGACAACTAATCCAATACTAATAAATGCTACCACATCAGATGCAGGAAGACTTTACACCTAGATTTGCACAAAGACTGAGAAACCCTAAGGAAACTGGCTCAGCTCTTTGACTTGATCTTAAGAAATCACCCACATAAGACTAAACGCATATATATTTTTCAATATCATTCTTTGTTTCAGCTCTTAAGAGGGAGCATCTGTCCCCAGTCTCCAGATGTGTAAGATGTGGGAATTTAAAACCAGTTGGATCCTGGGGCGGTAGGTGGTTGGAATGCAGATCCCTGGTATCCCAAGCTCCAATCTAACGGTGGCAGAACTGTGAGAATTCATCCTGAGACAGGTAAGAAAGACGCTGGCTTAGGAAGGAGGCTTTCTTACCTCCCTTGGTAAGAAATGAGGGAGCTTAATGAGAGTGCGCTGACAGACAAATAAACTCATTCTGAGGGCATTTATCAGAAGCATAAAGATAGTTTGCATTCCTTAATCGAGTGCACTGACTTTCTTAAACATTTAATCTTAATGTTTAGTGAAATACAGTGTTCTTGAAAAGTTTTATCCTTTTTAGGTCACTAAGATGAATTTAGTTTTGTCTAAGGATTTCTGTACATTAATGTTCCCAAACGCAGGGAAGAAAGGGCTGAAGTTGACTTGGATTCACATCTATATTTTCTTGATTCCTTTTCCTCCTTTTTTCCCCTCAACCACAGAAGTCTTAAAAAGCTTGTGCCTCATTATCCATCTTCTAATCATCATCCCTGTGATACTGTCTTGCCAGATCTCTGCTAGGCATGAACTAACGTGTCAGCTAGCTACAAACACAGGCAGGGTAACCGAGGACTAACACCCTATTTAGATACAGAAACCAAAGATTTCTATCTGTGGTGTGGCTGACAAGACTGCTGAGTCTTCCAGGATGGACCTGTGGGGAATCTCATGGCAAAAACCTTAGAATCATGCTCTCTGTTAGGCTGAAGATCCCTTTTGGCACAAGCCTTATATGCTTCAACATTCTTTTTGCTGCTTGAGTATAGGCCAAAGTCGAAAGATTTTTGGAAGGCCTTTTCTTCTGCCAGAATTGATTAATGGAAAGCAGCCGGCCAGCAGATCGGAAAAACAGCTGGAGTGCCAGGATCCTGCCAAAAGAAGTATGCTTGTGCATTAAGATTACTGAGCACTGGCTTTTGTCACTTAAACATCTGTATCCTGCTCAGAGGATTTCAAAGCACATTTGAAATTCATCCTCCTGGAAAATGAAAGCACAGAAGTAGTCCCAGGCATGCCAAAGATTGCAATTGGCTTAATCAGACAAACCTATTATACTGCATCTGGCTTCTCAGAGAGCTTATTTAAAACAGCTAAAGTATCTTCAAATCACAGTCTCCTATATATAAATTCTCTGAGTGGTAAGAAATCAGAACTGCAGTCAAAGAAAATAAACACGCTGCTAGTAAAACTGCCTGTGCCTGCAATGAACAGCTGAGCAAAACTACAAAAAAAAAAAAAAAAAAAAAAAACAACAAAAAAACCCTGATGTGTACACAACTGTTCTTGGTTCCACACATCTAGCAGTCTACATAAGCCAGCTCACAAAAACCTTAAGAGCTGCTGGCAGTGCCAGTCGTAGAAGCATGGAGAAGGCAAGGCTGTATATTGATTGGCATATTGTATACTGCAGAGAAAAGGCAGGGAGGCAGATGCATCAGAAAGCATCCACAGCATCACTTCTCACTGCTTTAATGGCAGCCTGTGTCAGAAGAAAGCTGACGAGTACATTGAAAATTATGCTGGAAGCATGAAAGCCTGGAGACAGAATGTATCCCTCATGGGAAGGACCATAGCTTGGCTGAGATCCCCCAGGAGGGGGTGAAGTCGTACACAATATGACCCATGCCGCATTTGGCACTTAGTGCAGTTAATCTTATGCTGTAGTACTGAACAAATGTTAACAGCCATATAATGACACAAAGTTCAGAAGTCCATTGTATCACTGAATCAGTCATCCTGAACTGTGTTGGCAGGTATACAGCCTGAAACTGCAGTTTTATTAATGCAAGAGTCATCTTTATTTTAGGATTTTTGTTTTGGGTTTTGTTACTGCTTTTTCCCAACCTGAGCTATCAAAAAGCTTGGATTTCACAGGGTTTGATTTTCAAAGGGTAGATTATTCTGCTCTTCCTGGCTTAAAAGAGTTTGAAATAAACATGAACTTCTTGTTGGATGGAGTTCACATTTCCAAAGTGTAGATGTTTCTGTTTACTGCTGCTGAGTGAATTTTCAGTGATGGCATAACACTGGATGATGATGTCATCAAGCTAAGGCATGTTAGGCTTGATGGACTGATTTCCTGCGGCCAAACAGAAGAGAGATCTCCATGTACAAGCATCTTACAATCTTTGTCATTCTGTAACTTCTTTTTTAGTGTAGTGTATATTTAATTTTATATTATTATCTCCTGATCTCATTACAGCTTTCTCCTATGAATATCTAATCTTGGTGGATGAACCTAACATATTGAAGGATGGCTTTTAGGTACCTACTGATTTAATAATACGCAGGATTGCAAACACCAACCATGAGACTTCCTGCATAGCTAAATCTCTATTACTGCTATTATTTGCAATTTTGGCACAGCATAATCTTTTTTTTAATCTCTGAAGGAATGAACATATCCCATTTATATCCCATATATCTAGGTTATTCTAATTAGTAGCTTTCCATTTCATTCATAAAAAACTTTACATTTCATCCCTGTTACCAGGGGAAATAGAGAGAGACTGTACTGATAAAGAAAGCACCGCAGTTCGAGCCTGACTCAAAACTATAATTATTCTGGCTTGGTTGAATCTCCAAGGCTGCCTTCAAGAAGAATGGAAGTGTTGAAGTAAAACAAGAGAATGTTTTTTTTAATCCTTTCCACAGGGATAACCTGGGGTGGGGTAACTTAAAGCAGTTTGGCACATGGGACTGAAAACAAAAGACACATGAGGAGCCAAATTTAGTGCAAATACACAACAGAAAGGAAATCTTCTGGGTTTGTAAACTTCTGAAATGCACTAAGTCACATATCTAGTAACAAGCATCAAAAGCATTTCTACTTCTCAATTTCATGGTTCCTGTCAGACAAAAGTGTGTGGAGTCACACAAGGAGAATCCTGGACTTAGTGGAGGACTGTGATACTCCAACCTCAGTGTCACTTAGGAAGCATTATTAAGCCATTGACATTCACCTTGATAATATATTTGTAGACAACCAGTATAAGCCAATATGGTTTAAAATATGTTCCAATCATCTTCTAGAATGTGGGAAGTTATTTCAGTAAAAATATTCAACTTATTTCGAGGCAAATTTTTTTACTGCATGCATAAACTTAAAATATGTAGTGTGTACCTAAGTTCTAATCCAAATGCAGCTGGAAATGTGGAGTTTAAATGTGTATTAAAATATATTGAATTGACTTGTAGTTCTATGTTATATTCTATTTCTTAAGGTTATATTTTCTGCTTGAATCATGTGAGTTACATGGAAGACTGGAGACTTTCCTCCTGGGTCTGATAACAGCCTTCTAGAAAACCTATCTCCACATGACAAAAATGGAGCAAAGGCTCACTTCTCTCTCTGAAAGGACTCTTTCCTTGTAATCACTCCTTATGATCAATGAATCATGTGTTATTCCCCTATATATGTCCTAGCTAGCACTCTTAATGTTTATGATTTCCTTAATCTGTTGCCGGGTTAATTGAACTGTTGGCCTGTGTCCTGCTGTGAATACCCATCAAGTGACAGAGATCTGTTTGGTTGCCAGTCATCAGTGACATTATTTTTAAGAAATACGTATTTTGTGGGTCATTACTTGCAGGTAATTCTAAAGATTTATCTTTAGTTCCGGTTGTAAGTGACACTGATGAAGTGAGTGACATTGAATTTTTCCACAATCTGCATCTGTGAGCCCGTCTACAAACACATACCGTCCATTTTCCCCAACACAGGCTTTTCAAGTCTCCACATTACACTGTATCTGAAAGCCAGTCGTTTTTAGCAATGATTGCTCATATGTAGTTTTATGTCACATGTGATACATCTAGCTAACGCAAGATAACTTTTTGAAACAAAGTTAATGCCCATTTAGCCTTCTAGGCCACATAGACAATAACGTTGTGGTCATTAGAACAGTTCCTGATATTTTTCCTAGGTCAAATCATACTGTTTAGGCTAGTTTTGAAAACATATTTATACACAGACACCCATATAAAAAGTATGTCTTCCCGTTCCTCCATGAAAATACAAATTTGCAAAATTTGCCCTTTTTTAGTCTTACAATGTACTAAGCTTTATGCTCTTTGATCATAGCCACTTATAGAATAAAATTGCTTTTTCTGGGTGCTTGGGCAAAGCCTACATGAAGCATATGCTGAGTAAATGTCAATTTTTACTTTGTGCTTGTGAATATTTAACCCAAAGTAGTCATGTGCATATTTAAACCAAAGCATCAGGTGTAAAAAGATGTGGTCCTCTATTTCGGTAAAAACCTTTAAGATGTTACCCTTGTTTTATTTATTGTTTTACTATAACGGAATCTGCGGTGAAAATGAGGAGGGACAGTGACAGGATCCAAGGATCAGCCTTCAGGCGGCGCGTGCTTATGAATGTCCAGATTATCCATGTTAGCTTACCACCACAGGACCACCACCGTTTCCCTCTACTCCCAGCTCAGAGAGATGGAGCTCTTTGTGGCTCTAATAAAGCAGCATGTCTGTATGTCCATCCTCTGCTATGCTTGAACCCTTGGATGATCTAAAATTCATCTTAACACTTCATTATTCTAGAAATTGCTCAGCATTTGTGTTGTAAACACTGGGAATACATTTCAAAACAAATATGCAGCAGTGTCAGACAAACGTTTCTCCATCGTGTAGAAGAAATTTTTTAAATAGTGAATGTGTTCTCAGGGTGTGAAATAGGTATAGACACATCTTTCTTCCAAACAGAAAGAAAAGGGAACAGCTAAGAAGTTGTTTAGTTTTATTTAGAACGGTGCATGGTTTCTCCTGGTGGTTTCGTTACATACAAATAATATTCCCTTTTTAGACTGTGATAGACCACATTTATTGTACCTATCTCGTCACCTTTGAATGTGGAGGGGTTTTGCCTGTGTAGATTTTTAAGCAATATCTTGTCTGTCTTTCTGCTCTGTTAGCTTTACACCTGGGTGTGCACATTTTTCAATGTGACATTAAAAAAAAAAGTTGTAGTTATGTAACGGTTGGAAAGCAGGACAATTTTTTTTCAACATTCACTTTATGCTGGGCTCTACAAAAGAGGTCACTATCATTACTCTTTTTTTGCAGAAGGGCAAAGAGTCTTAAAGAGAAGTGAAATTAATTGCTGCAGGTAAATCTGCAGTAAAGCCCTGATTTCTTCATTCTTGTCAACAGGCACCTTTGCCCTTGTTCCTGTCACAGTTCATTATCCCCTTGTATTAGAACTTACTCGTGCTTCTGTCTGTCTTGCCTTTTGTTTCTATACCCTTTTCTGTTCTTTGCTCCTCAGCATAGCAGGCATTTGGGGTTCTTATGCTCCTGAATGGTTTACCTGTAGGGACTTTCCGTTCTGCTCAGAATCACAGTGAGGTTTACAATGCAGAGTTAAAAACACATAAGAAATCTCATCCCACTGCTTCAGCTGTGGGATGAAGTATGCACAGTTGCTCCTGGGAGATGGCTTAGACCAATTACGTTAAGTGCAGAGATTAAGCATGCTCCATCAACACAGCCTTTGGAGAAATCCATTGCCAAATCGTACCATGGGAGATCCTTCTGAAGTTTATAGATCGAATGGGTGAGTTTTACTAGACAGCAAAAGGGCAGTCCTCCAATGTGATGTCTGAAATACCTGTTTCAACGTGAAAAGCACAGACCTTTCTCAATTAAACCATTGTAAGAACTATTTCAATTGGGTAAACAGCGTTTTTCCCTTATAAAGCACAGAACATTTTAATCAAAACTTTCGAAAAAACATTCAGGCTGACACAAATTTCTGGACTAAAACCTCCACTCTGAGTAAATAAAAAGGAGTCAATGAAATAATGTATTACTAAAATATGACATTTTACTGGGGGTTGTTAGGCAAACCTAATTATAAGAATCACTATCATCAGCTCTGCTGCACTGAGACCTGCACTGAGCACCTGGCAACTAACTAGAACGTGATCGTACATATACATAGTCGAATTTCAGTGAAAGAGGAAAAATCTGCCATAGAGAGAGAGTAGATTATCCCACAGGTCGGGTTTTTTTGTGTGTTCTAATATCTTACATTCGGATGAAAATGCAAACCCTTGAAGGACTGGAGAATTCACGTATGTTGGCAAAGGTTGCTCACTTCGCACATGCCCCTGCCACGTGAGGGTGCAGTCTACACAGTTTTCCAAGGAAATCACGGAGGTAGAAAAGGTAATTCATTCACTTTGTATTTGTTAGTATGAAAGCTGTCAAAATAGATCTGTAAATAAATCACTTCTTGCAGGTTTTATAACAGGTTTGTCCTGTCAAGATAAGCCTCTCCTCCTAGACAACCAGCTGTCTCAGATTGCTCCAGTGAAACTCTAGCTGTTCACAAATCAATCCGGTTTAGGTCAACTCTGTTTATGTTGTCTGTTTTCCCATGGGATGTGCTGCCGGGTGGTGCGGGAGCCACCGATCAGTGCTCGGTGTAATACAGGATCTCAGTTTGCTTTTACAACCGGTGGCAGCAACACACATCCCTCTTCCCCCCCGCTTTTGTGAAACTCTGGGCTCTATCTGTAGCTCAGTTTCCCTCCAACAACCCGACCTGGCCGTGCTCAGCCGGCTGGGAAAGCCTGCCCTCCACTGCCTGTGCTCCTGAAAGGCAGCGGCCAGGGAATTAACTCTTCAGCGAAGTGTCTTGACAGCTGGGGCTGAAGAACAGAGCGGATGCGTACAAGCAGGCACTTTATTCCTATGTGCCTACAGGACAACTTTGAGACCACCCCACACTCTTCAAGGGTGGGCGATGGCTGCTCCCGAGCTCGCTCAGGGGTCACTGGCATCGCATCCACCCACGCAGCCGAACGGTGCACCCAGAACCAAAAAGCGACGGTCGCAGCACAGTGCGGGGCCCTGCTGACCAGCTCAGCCTCGTCGACTCAGCACCACCGACCTACCCCTAACACGTCTGCTTCCAGAAATCCGCTGTTTTCCACTTGTTTAAAGACCCATGTCCCAGCATGTGGCCCTACCCCGAGTCAACCTGCCCTACCCACCCAGAGGGGACAGCCTCCGGGAACGGAGGCACGCGCCCGTGTCAGACCTCAGCCAGCAGCCAGCCTGTCCCCGGCTGCAGCTTCCTCGAAGTCCAAGGCCATTTGGGGCAGGAGCTCAGGTTACAGCAGCCTGAAACCCCTGCAGCTTGACTATTGGAAATGGTCTCCCATCACTTGCTACGTTTGTAAAGCCTGCTGCAAAACAGGCACTCTAGAAAGAGAGATGACCTTAAGAAAGACTTACCTTCAGGGAGAAATTAATTGAAGTGCAGGCTGGAATGACAGCAAATATTATTAAGATTTTTACATTGTTTATTTGTCGAAGAAGAAAACTTAGTCCCTCAAAAATCAAATGGCCAACAACATGTGCTGTTACTGTAGAGATGCTTTCAGGTTTGGAGCTGTGCATCCAGAGCAGTGTACAGTGCAGACCATCATCAGAGCATCTGAGCATAATAAGAACACCCTATAAATAACATAAAATGTTGTGATGCCAGGGAAGCACATTTTTTTCCCAGGGAAGGATTTGCCTGGGGGCAAAAGGTTGTCCATTTCCCCTTCCCAAGCCCGCTCTTAGCACTTCTGAACACAGTACATAACTTGCAATGGCTCGGGCACAGCCCTCCGGGTCCGCCTCCATGGCTCAGCTTTGCTTTGTTCCCCCCCACCTTCACCGTATTATTTACAGAATTTAGGCTTAACCCTGGAGTGGCTTCAGTGAGAGACATGGCCATAAAAACATTGTTCAGCATCCTGTGCACCTATGTCCCTCACCAGGTCAAGCTTTACAAGTAGAGAAGCAATCAGTTTCATGGAGGCAACCAAATTGTTATCAGCTAGGAGAGTAAAGTCTTGGAGGCCTGTTGCTCTGTGATGTAGTTTCTTCAGTGTTTTTGTTTCCAAACCAATTTCTTTGGTTTTCTGAGGCATGTAATCCCCATTCAACTTCTTATGAAAAACTTGAGATAATTGAAAAATTTGTAACCTCTAAAACTAAGAGCCATGCATCCACTGACACAGTAACTGCTACAGTGTGCACCATGAGCAGAAATGTCAACAATACAGCAGAAATGTCAACAATACAGCAGAAATAAATAGTTGTTCTCCTATTTACTTCAGGTGAGAATTGTTGCACCAATCACTCAAACCTATTGCTCCACATAAGTGATTTAGGAACACTGAGCATATCTCTTGGAGTTTCTCAGTGAGTTTTGCATGAATGTTTGTTTTGCTTACAAATCAGCATTTGATTACTTAATTGCTCCTCCCTTTCCAGGAGGTATCTCCTCCAAGGAATGAAGCCTATTAATTTACTTATTTCAGGGTGTCAGGAAACCTGATGGTTTGTAGATCTATCAGGTAGTGGTTAGCTTTGTTAAAAAGTTGTTTATTCCTTGAGCCACTGAGGATAAAAAAAAATCCTGAGGCAATGGAAACTGCAACAGAAAGAAAAATGAAGGAAAAGAATTTATGATCAACCAAAGATAAATCCAGAAGAAAGAATAAGTACAGGCTTTTTTGCATGGGTTGGTTTTCATTTCAGTTTCTCCTTCCTCTTTAACAGAATCTTACTGTCCCTCTTACTGTTAATTTGGGAATAGGGTGCTTTAGCATTGAACATGTACTAGAAGAGTGTGCAGTGTCTCCACAGGCCATAACAACAAGGATGGGATTTTTAGTTTGCTTTGGTTGTAGAGCTATGGCAATCAGCTTTCGTTAGCTACGTAGCTGTAAGGTGATCTGTTAGTCTTAGTAGGGCCTGCAAACAAGTTGGTTCCCTTGTTGGCTTTCTCAAATTTGCTTTCTGTTTGCCTTCTCAGCTCTAAAATCGCAGGCTAATATTCGCTGGTGTTCCTCTGAGTTAAGGGATTATCTGCATATGTATCTGTATTAGAGGATTTAAACGTGTTGGCTTCTGTGTGGACCTGTTATTTTAAGTGTATCTTAGAATCTGGCTTCAGTTAAACTTCCTTCTAACTGTTTAAGCTAAACTGAAAGAAGGCTACTTAAAACTGCTTGGGGAAAAAAATTAAAAGGCGTTAAGTCTGTTAGTCTAAAGGATCCTGGTGGTACAGGCCTTGTCTGGTTGCCCCCTTAGGGCTTTCCAGATGCCTGGTTTGCATAAGGGCAGTTGTGTGGTATTGGACAAAAGGTGTAGCTAGCCTAATATTCCTGCCTCTGAGTTGATAATTTAAACAATGATTTAGGCAACGCGTGCCTAAAAAAAAGAGTGTAGTAACAGGGTAAGCTTAAATGATAGCTACATTTGCAGCTCAGGGATTTACTGACTCCAAAGAGGCCATACAGCCACATGTAATGGTTGAATGGATTAGTAATTAGTAATCCTCACTGGATTTCTCTTCCACAAACCTGTCTAGTTTCCCCTGGAGCCCATATAAACATTTAGCTTCTTGTGGCAGGTAATGCCACTGAATGGCACTCCTTTGGTGGAAAAAACCCTTTGCTTTGCTTGTTCTGAACTCGTTTTCCTGCTAGCTTCAACTATTTTCCACCCTTTCCGTGCTGGTTATGCTTTCATAATCTCTGCTATATCCCTTAGGTCAACTTATTTCAGAATGAGGAGTCTTAATTTACTTAGTTGTTCATTGCTAGACTTTCACTAAGGTTTCTTCTCCACCGAATCTTTGACTTGAAGGTCTGCATCTGGAGGGGAGAGCAGACAATGACTTCAGGCTTCTGTTAGAAGTGAACATAAACTTATGTAAGCTGTTTAATGGACACTGATATTCACTGCAGCCACTTGCTCTCTTTTTGTTGGTCACATACATTACTTAATTGTGGTTACAATATATGGAGAGATAAGCAGAGTTTCTGTTCAAATGGCATGTTCTTGTAGTTAACTTATGTAGTAATGTGTGGGGTTTTTTTCCAAGTGGCACCAATAAAACATACGACTGTGATGTCAGTTATGCATATGCATGGCTGTATTCAGATGACGTGGTAATAGTTAAACTGCAAGTGGCACAAAACCCGCGAGCTGCCTAGTGTCAATGGAAAACCAGCCCATTTAGAGTGAGCGCACCTGCACAGGAGGTGTGTGCATTGAATGGTATGAAAGAGCGCTATGAAGAAAGGTCCAGAATAATTTAGATGGCTTGCTATTGCGGACCTGAAGGCATGCCTTTCTTGGCATTCTGAGCTTTAGCAGATATGCTGTGAGAAATAAGGCATGGTTGTACGAGTGAGGAGTGGGGAGGAGAGTGAGAGTGAAAAACACTGGCAGGCAGAGGCTGTTGCTACAGAAGCCTGGAACGTCAATGCAGAGGAGTTTGTGTGCTGTTGTCTGTCTCAGATTATGTCTATGCTTTGTCTCACAAAGCAAGTGATTCATTGCTTTTTTTGCTCAGGGTGGGGCAGTAATTACTTTCCTGGATTGCTAAAAATAAAGCTGAACCATGACTAAAATATTAATCTTTAAAAGGAAAAAAAAAAAAGCTGACGTCTCGTGTAAGCAACCGAACTTTTATTCAGAATGGATTTATACTATGGACATGAATAATAAATGCATGTCTTTAAATAATGAACAACTTATGCCACAATCTATTTTTACTTAATCAGACCTGTATTTATTCCTAATGTATGTTTCCGTGCATAATAAGGTACACTGATTTTCTTTTTCTACTGCTATGTATTCTCTCAGCAGGTGCTTTTCCTTCTTGATTCATCAATACATATCCCTCTGTGGAATGCCAGGCTGTCTTATTCAAAAATATCAGAATGAAACATACTAACCTGTTGGGTCTTCTGATGTGAAAGTATTGGACTTACACACACAAAAAAAGCAGTTGTTTATCTTTTGATATAACTAGCAGGTGCTGACTGGCACTATGTTGGGCCTTACTGCTAATCTGCTCTCTTTTTGATAACCTAGAAAATTACTGTTGTACCATGTGTTCTGGTAAATTGGTAGTGTTGGATGATAACATAAATTTTTCATACTATGCAAATATAATTTGTGTTTGTAAATTACTTTTGCTTTCTTGAGGAATTTTGATCATGTCAAAATCCAAGTAAGCAGGGGAGAACTATGAATTTCAGAAATGCCTATCCTGCAGTTCCAATGCAATGGTCTGCATTGGTGACTCGGTGATTCCTTCTGCAGAGTTGTGCAGTGATTGCTGCAGAACAGTCGTTTGACTGTTTTCTCCAAGAGGTCTTATTTATGATCAGGACAGCACCATCTAAGGTGGCTTTCTGAGGGTCATTGCTTCTCTCTTGACCTGAGATACGCTGTCTTCTGTTGCGGGGTGTGGGAGGTCTTCTGGTGGGAGGTAAAAGCGGAGCTTAGGCAATTGGAGAGACTGTGGCACATGTCTGAAAGAGGTAGCAAACTTTGTTAGACGGAGTTCAAGCTGTCGGATCAGCTATGGGGCAGCTGCGCTACTGGATATTGCTGTGTGTCTGCAGGTTTTGGGGTAACAACAGGAGAGCATGTTAGGTGTAACGTGTTCGGCGTTTCAAAGAGTTGTGGGAAAGCGGGAGAGCGAAGGCGAGCATCCCTCTGGAGGGATGCTGGGCAGTGCGTCATCTCCCCAGTGCTCCACAAGGGCTGGCTGTTGTGGGGAAGGGGCCTTGGGGGCTGTGAGGAGCAAGGGCTGCCTCCGCCAGCGCTGTCTGGGCAAACGTCACCAACTCCACCTTGGCCGGCTGCGGAGCCGGGGTCCGTTGCTGTTCCTAGGTGAAGGACTTCACCAGCCGGCGTGCCGAGGCTGGAGGCAGGTGGGCCCTGAAAGGAAGACTAGTAGTTTCTGGGGAAGGGCGGCGGCCCTGGGCACGGATCCTCCTGGAAGCACTGCCCAGAGCCGCACCTCAGCCCC
>NW_009225291.1:0-1338 GCF_000690835.1 Fulmarus glacialis
GGTCGGTGCTGTGGGCTACTGGTGACGAGTGGGCTTGAGAAAGGCTTTCGGCGAGTCTGCAGCCTTGGCAGATGGGCCCTGTGCCCGGAGTTCTCTCTGCCTGAGGTATTTCGGGTCCTGTGAGGTGTGTGCGACCGTGGACCTCATCAGATAAAAGGAGTTGTGCCAGTTCAGGGGGGTGGGCAGTCTTTGCAGAGTCCGTGCGTTTTTTTGTCCACAGATATTGTCAATGCCGACAAGATGTCGGGGAGGAGCAGGAAGTACAAGATTATCTTCAGCCCCCAAAAGGTCAGTCTGACCATGCTCTGCTGCCAGTTACCCCATCGCTCTGTGTCTGCTTGGCCTTCGTGCCCTCCACCCCTTCTATGGACACCAAAAGTTCTTCGTTTCTAACCCAGAAATGTTTAATTAAAACCAAATGTTGCAATGCCTGGGAATGAGCTGGTCCCCTCCATCGCCAGAAAACTTTTCTGCACACTCGGAGCCTGGCTGGACCCTGAGGGTCTCTCCTTCTCTTCCAGTTTTACGCTTGCGAGATGGTGCTGGAGGAAGAGGGAGTCTTTGGTGGTGAGTGGAGCTGTGGTGCCTGCCCCTTCCCCTTCCCGAGGGTTGGCTCGCGGTAGCTCTGACGCCGCAGATTCCCAGTTGAATCCCAGTGCTGGATCCCTGTGCTGGCAGGGACAAGAGTGTGGGCAGGAACCGCAGGTTCCCTCGAGCCTGGCTGCAGGACTGCCTCCAGGCGCCTCTCCTCTGTCTTCTGGGAGGAGAGAGAGTCCTGCCACGAATCCCTGTGGAAAGGCCCTATCTCTCTGCCCCCCACACCCCTGTTTGCGGGGCTGTTGTGATTCTTGGGGCTGTTTCTGCTGAGGGCTGGGTAAGTGTCACCTTTCCCTGTCCCCAACTCAGATGTCACCTGCGATGAATGGTCCTTCTACCTGCTCCCCTTGGACGAAGACATCATCAGCATGGAGCTGCCCGAGTTCTTTCGTGACTACTTCTTGGTCAGTGGGATGATGCTGCCGGGACGCTGCCCTGCGGGGTGGCAGCTTTTCCCTCGCTTGTCTGTTGGGCTCGGGACAGAAAGGTTTTGTTCAGAGAGCTGATGGGTGATGTCCCGCCCAGTCCCCTCAGCTCTTGCCACAGGCCCTTGTCTGCTGTCCTGGGGTGGCTTTTACCGGGGGCGGCTGCTCTGACGGGCTGTGATGCCGCTCCTCCTCCGCACGCAGCCCCCCTGTGCTGGCTCCTCCTCTGCTCCCTCCTGAGCAGCTTCAGGGCATACCGGCACGTTCCTGTGCGTGTTCCTCCTGGAAGCGCCAAGCCCAGGGCCCGCTCCATCCC
>NW_009225291.1:1410-1667 GCF_000690835.1 Fulmarus glacialis
CCCGAGTCGCCCGACGTGGCGGTCGTTCCCCAGCCAGCCTGCCCAGACTCACTCCCCAACGTCTCGTCGTCCCTGCAGGAGGGAGATCACCGCTGGATTAACTCCGTCGCTCGAGCCCTGCAGTTACTGAACTCCCTGTACGGGCCTTTCGGCAAGGCCTACGGGATTGGCAGGTGTGCCAAGGTACGGCCCACGCTGCTGGGCTCGGCCGGTGCGCGGGGAAGCCTCCCTTACGTAACCCCTGTAAGGGGTACGGC
>NW_009225291.1:1779-2010 GCF_000690835.1 Fulmarus glacialis
GCGTCTCCCAGCCAGCGCTGTGCATGCCAAGGTTGGGCAGTGGGAGCTGCGGCAGCGCCTGCTGCTCGTTGGGGTGTTGCAGAGCACCCCTTGCCCTGGAGGGGGAAGTGCTTGTGCCCAGCTTTGGTCGGCGAGCCCCAGGCCCGCTGCAGCCGGTTGTCCCCGTGGGCCGCCTTGGCCTGTGTCCTGGCTGGCACACTGCAGCGGCACGTAAGGGGCTGGTGCTGGGGC
>NW_009225291.1:2481-4688 GCF_000690835.1 Fulmarus glacialis
CTGTGCTGGTTGCAGGGAGCAGCAGGAGGCGTGGGGTGTCTGGCTGCGGTGGTCGAGGCTGGGCAGGGAGGGCAGGCAGCGAGGGCAAGGCAGGGGAGGAGCGGGAGGGCAGCCTGGGCACCGGCTCTCGTTGCAGACACGGACTACGTGACGGCGCTGTGCTCCCAGGTGGTGTATGAGGGGCTGGTGGACGACACCTTCCGCATCAAGTGCGGTAGGTGGCTGGGGAGGCAACGGGGCGGCGCGGGGCTCCGTACCCACGTAGGGAGAGTCTCTAGGGTTTGTGCCTGGCATCATCAGACCCAGGGCGTGTGTGCTGCAGCCAACGCTGTTCCCCGCGGGGACAGTCCCAGTGTGGGGTGCTGCTGGAGGCTGTCCATGAGGACAGCCCTTGGTCTCACCGAGTGGCTGGGTGGGCACCACCTGTCTCTGCTGCCTTTTGCAGCAGGGCTGACGACATGTGCTGGGATGTCACTAGTGCTGGGGCAAAGAGCTCTTCATCCTTCTCTGCAGGGAGCGTGGATTTTGGGCCAGACGTCACCTCTTCTGACAAGAGTATTAAGGTGTTGCTCAATGCCCAGGACAAAGTGAGTGGCTCACGTGCCTCAGGGGAAGCGGGTCCCGCTGTGCTCTGTGCCCAGGTGGCACCGGGAGGAGGCTGAGCGGGGCATTTCCTCCCCTAAGCCTGAGTAGGGGGTGGCCAGGTGCTGCTGGGCCTCAGAGTGCAGGTTGGGATGAGTTGGGGTATACAGACCAGAGAAACACGGTCTGCAGGTGCAGCTCAGCTCCTGTAGTCGGCAGAGTCCCTGCGTGCAGGGGTGTGTCATGCTGGCCGGTCGGAATTTTGGGGTACTGACGTCCCCGGCGGGAATACCACCTTGTCTCACTGCTGTTCAGGCTGCTGGCAAGCATCAGCTCCGGGTACTGCGGTGCTGGGGGCTGTGGCTGGCCAGGCCCTGTGCTGGCACAGGGGAGCGTGGGGTCCGGTGCTGACTGCTGCTGTGCTCTCTGCAGGTCTTCAGTCAGATTCGGAATGAGCACTTCTCCAGCGTGTTCGGCTTCCTGAGCCAGAAGTCGCGTAACCTGCAGGCACAGTATGATGTGAGTATCACCCCAGTGTGTGGGACGCCCGCGGTGCCGTCCCTCCGCAGCCCGATCACCTCCCCGGATGCTTTTTCTTCTGCAGCGGCGCCGCAGCATGGACATCAAGCAGATGAAGAACTTTGTCTCCCAGGAACTGAAGGGACTAAAGCAAGAGCATCGCCTGCTGAGCCTGCGTAGGAGCCGGGGCTGGGATGACGGGGAGGGAGAGGCCCTTGGCCGTTGCAGTGGGTGCCTGGGCCCCGGGGAAAGCAGTGGGGGTTGAAGGGCCCTGCTAGTCCCCAGGAGGGGCAGATGATCTGAGCAGTGGGCAGGGTAGCAGGGGCTGTTAGTTCATGCAAGTGTCCGCAGTGGGGCTGGGGGGACAAGCTGTATGCGGAGCCTGTTACTCCTCCAAAGTGGCCATCTCTCTTGGCTGTGCAGATATTGGTGCCTGCGAGTCCATCATGAAAAAGAAAACCAAGCAGGACTTCCAGGAGATGATCAAGGCTGAACATTGTGAGTGCTGTTTCCTGTCCCACATCTGTTGCTACCCCCATCTCAATCCTCGCTTCTCCACTCTGCTCCGACCCACTTGCCCCAGGCCTGGGCAGCCTCACACTCGGGTGCCCCCTGCATGACCACAGTCCTTCCAGACCATTTGTATTGGGGTGGGTCTTGAGATCCTAAATGGGGCCAAGCCACATCCTCAGAGAGCTGGTGCGTGGTGGGGTAGGAGGCCCAGCATCACAAGCCTGCCCCATTCCCTGGGGCTCAGGGAGGGAGGCTGAGCCCAGGCTCCAGGTCAGTTAGCTGGCGAGAGCCCTGGGGGTGGGCAAAGTGACGCTGCCTCTTCCCCTGCCATAGCTCTGCTGGAGGGCTTCGACATCCGTGAGAGCACCAGCTTCATAGAGGAGCACATTGACCGGCAGGTGAGACCGCACCGAGCTGGAGGGACGGGCTGCTCTGGCCGCCCTGTCCTGCTGTGGGGATGCGGGGGCTGCGGGTGGCTCACCGCCTGCTCCCACGCAGGTGTCCCCCATCGAGAGCCTGCGCCTGATGTGCCTCCTGTCCACCACGGAGAACGGTGAGGTGTCTGGCTGCGCTGGGCAGGGAGGGGTGGCACC
>NW_009225291.1:4806-5067 GCF_000690835.1 Fulmarus glacialis
ACCGTCGATCTTGTCGGCGGCCCTGGGCAGGGAGGGGTGGCACCGGGGCCCTCCAGCCTCGGGGCAGAGCTCACCCTGGTGCTCCCCACAGGTCTCATCCCCAAAGACTACCGCTCCCTGAAAACCCAGTACCTGCAGGTGAGTGTGTCCAGGGGCTCACAACAGAGCAAGCATTGCATTGGACTGGGCTTCCCCTCGCTGCTGCTGCTCACCACGAGGCAGCAGCGCTCTCCAGGGATGCTTGGGCTGTCTCCGCAGGAG
>NW_009225291.1:5077-5547 GCF_000690835.1 Fulmarus glacialis
GGATGCTTGGCCTGTCCCCGCGGGAGACCCCCTGCCTCCACGGGCTCCGCACAAGTCCTGAGCTCTGCCTGCCCCCGCCCTTTGCCGGCTCTAAGCAGCCTCCCCATGGAGGTGGCACCCTGCCGCCTTCCCATGCACACAGCTGGGGCTCCGCGCTGATCCGGCTGCTCCCTTCCCCAGAGCTACGGGCCTGAGCACTTGCTGACCTTCCACAACCTCAAACGCATCGGGCTGCTGACCGAGCAGTCGGCTGGAGAGACCCTGACTGCTGTGGAAAGCAAAGTCAGCAAGCTGGTGACGGACCGTGCTGCAGGTGAGAGCCAGCCCTCTCTGCCCCGCGAGTCCCCTGGGAGCCTGGGCTGTGGGGAGCCCCGGGGCAGAGACCTGCCCTGGCGGGAGCTGTTGCCTCAGAGCTGGCTGGAAGCACATGGCAAACGTGGACACTGCAGGCACAGAGCAAGTCCCCAGCG
>NW_009225291.1:5582-5838 GCF_000690835.1 Fulmarus glacialis
AGCAGGGCTGGCAGGCACCGCTGCTGGTTCTCTTCTAGAGCCAGGAACTCTGTGTGTCTCTCTGCCTGACCCGCAGCTGGCAGGGCTGTGATTAATCCAGAGGCTCTGATCTGTTTCTCCTCATCTTCTTTTCCAGGAAAGATCACAGATGCATTTAATTCTTTGGCCAGGAAGAGCAATTTTCGAGCCATAAGCAAGAAGCTGGGGTTGGTACGTCCTCATGAGTCTGCTGGCTTGCTGCTCTGCCCACATACCC
>NW_009225291.1:6459-7080 GCF_000690835.1 Fulmarus glacialis
TGCCTGGCACTGGGGGGCGGCTCTGTGGCCTCCGTCCTGGGGCAGCGGAGAGGTCCTGGGGTGGCGGAGAGGTGACGTTTCCGTCCCTGGCACTCCGATGCACAGCCTGCCCGGGCCGTGTGTCTGCTGGTCCTGGCCCCGGGGCAGTGGGGCAGAGGCTTGCTCTGGGCATCTGTCCCTCCCCACCCGCCTGCATCTCTGAGGGGGTCGGTGAAGCCCCAGGCAGGCTGGTCCCATACCCTGAGTATTACATGTCTCTGCAGATCCCCCGGGTAGACGGAGAGTACGACCTGAAAATGCCTCGGGACATGGCTTATGTTTTCAGTGGAGCCTACGTCCCCCTGAGCTGCAAGATCATTGAGCAGGTGAGCCCGCCTGCCGGTGGGGAGGACCACACATCCCCCTCGCGCCCCGGCCTCATTCCGGGAGGGCCTTCCGCCCGGGGCTGGGGCTGACAGTATTTGTCTGCTGGTCAGTGCCTCCCGCTAGGCCCGAGCCTGACCCCTGCCCCGTCCCGCAGGTGCTGGAGCGCAGGGGCTGGCTGGGCCTGGAGGAGGTCGTGCGGCTGCTCAACGGCAACGAGTTTTCCATCTCAGGTAGTGCCAGCGCCAGGCTGGGGCC
>NW_009225292.1:0-2875 GCF_000690835.1 Fulmarus glacialis
TCCAACCTTAATGATTCTATGACGCTATGCCTGAGACAGGGACAGGCGCTCGTGGCAACAGGGCTTCCGCATTTCCTCATTTCCAGGTTTCCATTACGAATCCAACAATGAGGCGGACAAGCGGGAGTTCGAAAAGGCCGTGGAGACCATCGCAGTGTCCTTCAGCAGCACGTAAGGGACTTTTGGCCAGCGCCGTTCCCTGGAGAAGGTCCCCGCGCGGCCCCCATCGCCCCGGCCAGCCAGGACACATCTCCACCCCTCGCCCCAGCCCCTCGCTGCACGCACAGCCCCGGGGGCGGCTGGTTTGGGGGGTGGTTTGGGGACCGGAGAGACCAATTCACTCTCCTGCTGCTCGCACCAGCAATTCCTCCAGCACCGAGGAGGGACCGCAAAGCTTGCTCGAGCCACAGGCTCCATCTCCCTGCCCCTCTTCAGTGCTGGGCCAAGCTCTGCTCCTCCACCTGAATTACCAAGACCTCACCACGTGATGCTGAGCTGATCCCCACTGAAACCAGTATTGCAGCACCGACTGCCCTGGCCCTCGCCCAGTCCCTCGGATGCGGGTTGGGTGCTGCTGGGTGACAGCCCTGCTTGTCACTGCCCGTCCTCCCTTTGCTGAGCCCAACCGTATTCCTCTCGTCACAGCGTGTCCGAGTTCCTCATGGGGGAGGTGGACAGCAGCACCATCCTCTCCATCCCACCCAGCGACCAGAACCAGGTGAGTGATGCTGGCTCCGCAGTGATGCTGCGGGTCTCGGGATGTGCCGAGGCGCTCAGACCTGGCTTGGGAATGGGCTGAGCCCCAGACCTGGGATTCCCAGCTCACCTCCGAGCCCGGCGGAGCTTTGGCTGCTTGCTCCTGTCCTCACTATCCCAAGGAGGGGAAAAGCCACCTGGCAGCTCGATCCAAAGGGCGTGTGGCTCGGGAAGGGATGGAGCAGCTCTGTCAACAGAGGCAGAAAACAGGGCTCTGGTTGCTCTCCGTAGCTCTGCCCTGGTCTGGTGTGTGCACAGAGCAAGGTATTTCTCCAGCGACGTTCCCGTTAGCTCATGGGCTTCCTGTAGGGCCACGGGCTGGGCGCAGGAGATTTCCAGCAAAACCAGAAAGGCTCCAGCAGCTCCGGGTTTCTGCCTCCCCGCCATCCGCCAGCCCCTCCAACTACTCCCCTTCCTCTTCTCTGATCAGCCCTTTTTCTTTCCCAATTCCCAAAGACTATGGAGAGCCTTTACGGGGGGATCCCTGGCCCTGGAGGAGACGGCATGCCTTCGGGGGTGGAAAGCTATGACACAGGTAAGCAGGCAGACTCTGGGTGCAGGGTTTGGGGTGGTGGGGTGACTGAGGAGACCGGCCGGCAGGAACCGGCATCTTCCCCATCGCCGCCGCGGTTCTGAGCCGCACGCGGCTCCGCGGCTGAGAAAAGGCAGCAGAGCTGCTGCTGCTGGCACTGGGGGCCGGCAGGACACCAGCACAGCACGATGCTGGCACAGACACGGGGAGGTTTGCACTGAAAGCTCTCGGAGCTTGCAGGGGTGAGCCAGGCTGTCCTGGGGTTTTCCCGGCTGTTCCAGTGTTCCTGGGAACTGGAAGGGGTTTGGAGGGAGCGGGTCAGTGAACACAGTGGCGATAGCACATTCAGTGTCTCTCTCCTCTTTCTCTCCCCACCTTCCCCCTCGTCCCATCGCAGGCCGTCCTCCTGCCGAGGAAGTGGACGTGATGCTGCAGCGCTGTGAGGGGGGGGTAGATGCTGCCCTCCAGTACGCCAAAAACATCTCCAAGTACATGAAGGACCTCATTGGGTACCTGGAGAAAAGGACCACGCTGGGTGAGACGGGGAGGACGGCGGGTGGGTCCTCTCCGGAGCGGGGCTGAACCCCTCACGGCAGCATCAGAACGGGTCGAGGTCCTCACATGCACGAGCTGAGGGAGTCAGACACTGCGAGGGCAGCGGTGAACTTCACTCCTGAAGTTCTTGATTTATTTTTCAAAAGGGACCCAATCGGCAGGGAAATCCTGGTGTCTCGTATATCCTTTCACTTCCAACCGTTTTCCTTTCAGAGATGGAGTTTGCCAAAGGGCTTCAGAAGATGGCAAACAGCTGCAAGCAAACCATCAGTCAGGAGGTAAGTCCACATGTCCCCAAAGCCACCCAGCGTCCAGGCTGTCGGGCTGTGTCAGGAGCAAGCAGCCCTGCAGAGCTCGTTTTGCATGACCCAGCTTCAGAGCCCAGGAGAACAAGCGTGCAGTTCTCCAGAGCTCTTTGCTTGGCAAAATTTATGTGTCCAACCCAAAGCAAAGGATAATACCGAGACACCGCAAAACCTCCTCCATCGGTAGCCGATATTTCTGCCCTGGCCCTGCCGGCTGTGCGGACAGCGAGAGCCTGGGCAGGCTCCCACGCCAGACGTGCCCCAGCCCCTGCTCTCCAGCCCAGGCACTGGGCAGGGGACACCACGGGGCCCTTCCAGCCCCCTCTGACCTCCCTCCAAGCAGTCTCTTGGCAGCTTGTGACCACACTGTCTCAGTCCAGGATGGGGCTTTTACCAGCCAAGCCGAGCTTCTTGCTCTTCTTCCCCGAGCGCAGCACTGGAGGATGCATCTCCTTTGGTTCACGCTGCGGTGCTGGGGCTCAGGTCGCGCGTTTTTCTCGTTTCTCAGACCAACATGCCTTTCCTGTCCATCTACCTGCTGGCCCTGGAGCAGGATATGGAGCACGGGACGTCAGTTCTGCAGTCTGCCAGCACCCTGCAGCACCAAACCTTCCTCCAGGTGAGGGGATGAAAGGCCATCTCAGAAGGATCTTCCCCGATGGCTGGGTAGCAAGGGAGGCTGGTGGTCTCCTTAGCCCTTCTGCAACAGGCAGGTCTTTTCAAGACA
>NW_009225292.1:2893-3194 GCF_000690835.1 Fulmarus glacialis
TGCTCAAGCGCGGCATTCCCGGGCTGTGATCTGGATCAATGAGCCCGAGCTCTCAGCCAGTTGCTGGGTCCTTCGACGGGTTAGATACAGGGTCTAGGAGAAACCCCCCAAATCTGGCAAATCAAACAGCACCTCCTTATCGATCTCTGCCTGCATTCCCACGTTCCCCCGCCAGCCCAGACCAAGCTGCACCCATCTGCCGGGGACAGCCGCTCTCCGGAGCTGTTTGCCAGGGAGGGAATGGATGTCCTGTCGTTGCAGAGGGTGGCTCTTGGTTAGCTAAGACTGGGGGGGAACGCCC
>NW_009225292.1:3218-5148 GCF_000690835.1 Fulmarus glacialis
CATGCCGCAGACCCTCCCTGTAACCGAGCCCAGAGGTGCTGGGGAATAACAACCGCTACAGGGAACTTCTCCTTGCAAAGCCTTTTGCAAAGGGAAGAGCAGCGAGTGTTTAGCTCTGACCACCGTGGGGGTTTTTTCTCCCTCCTGATTCAGCCGCTAACAGTGAGACGCCTTGAACATGAAAAACGGAGGAAGGAGATCAAGGAGCAGTGGCACCGGGCTCAGAGGAAACTGGTGAGTAACAGCGTTGGGTTTGCGCTCCCCAAGCCCAGTCTGGAGTGACACGTACCCCTCTGAGGATGCTGGACTCCTTGTTCCTCTCCAGTAGCCTCTGCTGTGCTGGGGGATGCTGGAGAAACACAGGCGCAAGGGCCAGGAAAGGGCCCTGGGGAGCTTGCGGGGGCTAACGATCCCCTTGCAGAGTTCAGTCCTCACCCCGGCTCGCTGTTTTCACTGGCAGCAAGAGGCAGAGGTCAACCTGCGCAAGGCCAAGCAGATATACATGCAGCGCAGCGAGGAACACGACAAGGCCAAGTACATGGCGGTGAAAGCAGAAGAAGAGCAGCAGAACACCACCAGCAGCATCACCACCAAAACCCTGGACAAGAAGAGGCGGTTGGAAGAGGAAGCCAAGAACAAGGTAGGAACATGACAGCTCTGGACTCCGGCCGAGCATCTGCCTGGCAAGAACCTTCTCACTCCTTGCTGTCCTAGTACCGGGGCAGCCCTGAGCTAAGTGGTCTGAACTGATCCCTGCGGATCCTCGGCGCAGGAAAGGATCCCAGGGAGAGAGCTGTTCTCCTTGTTCTCCTTACCCATGAACTGTTTCCCTCTCTTGCTCTCCCAACTCTCAGGCAGAAGAGGCGATGGCCACATATCGGACCTGTGTGGCGGATGCAAATACCCAGAAGCAGGAGTTGGAGGATACCAAGGTGAATTCCTTGCGGCAGATCCACGAAGTGATCAAACAGAGTGACCAGGTCATCAAGACGGTGAGTGGGGCTGGCTTGCTTGGGGTGGCCCCCAGGGCGGGGGGGTGGCCGTACCCTGCTCAGGAGAGGTTCGGAACTGCCTCCCCAGCAGACCTGGCTTAGCTGCTCCTATTTCAGATGAGGTCCAGGTGGATGTAGAGCTCTGAAAAGCCAAGGCTCAAGGCTGCAGACCAAGCACCTGATTTCTCACCTAACCTGGAGCTCCTTGTCCCTCTCTTCGGTGTATGTCACCTCACAAAGCTCACGTCTGATTTTCTCTATGTTATTTTTAGGCCACAATCTCCTTCTACCAGATCATGCACATGCAGACGGCTCCACTGCCCGTCAACTTCCAGACACTGTGCGAGAGCAGCAAGCTCTACGACCCCGGGCAGCAATACGCCTCTCACGTCAAGCAGCTGCAGCGAGGAGACGAACCTGACATCCAATACGACTTTGAGCCCTACGTGTCACACAACGCCTGGTAGGAAAGGAGAGGGGGAAATCATTCCTGTTTTACACTCATCTTCTACAGGCAGCCTTCCCCCGGGCTGGCACGGTGCTCCCCTGGAGAAACCAGTATGCCTTCAGTGTGCCTGCAGGCAGCTCTTGCTGGGAAAGCTGGGGCTGGAGCAGCTGGGAATTCCTCTCACATCCTCCGATGGATGAGACAGGCTATCTAGTATCTAAGACAGAGGACTGTAAATCCCAAGAGAGGTGGATAGCAGCCATGAATAAGGTTTTCCAGTGTCCTTGCTTCTCATCCACTCAGACATTCCCTTTTCTCCTTCTTTCTGCCCGCCAGGTCCCCCTTTACTCGCACACGGAAAGGCAGCTTCAACGCCAATGACTTCTCAACGAATGCTGGCTCTGACGGGGCCGGGCTGCCCAAGGACGGGACGGTGTCGGAAGGAGGAGCAGGAGCCAAGGAGCAGCAAAGCGGGGCTGTGGCGGGCGGG
>NW_009225292.1:5182-5839 GCF_000690835.1 Fulmarus glacialis
CACGGCTCCGCTCGCAGCAGGCTGCGTCCTCCCCCTGGTCAGGAGCAAAGCAGGACCTCCGTGGGTGCCGAGGGGGGGGCTCCTCTCGGCAGCAGGAGGAGAGGCTGGCAGCCTGGCAAGCTGAATTTCCTGAAGGATGCAAAATCAGATCTGTGGGAGTTTTTTGCTTTTGCTAGTGCTACCTCACAGACCATTCTCCATCTTCCCATCTCTTCTTTCCCTTGCTGGGTGTGTTACTGAAGGCATCACCACCCCTCCAGCCCCTTCACCAGCCTGTCAACAGGAAGCCAAGCAGCTTCCTTCAGTGATTTAAGTGTCTCCTGGAGTTTAGGCTCTTTTCCCGTGTTTCTCTCCTGAACGCAGGGAGCGATCTCAAATGGACTGTGTGTTTTCCTCTGCAGGTGGGAGGGGACACCAACTCAACGATCCCGGGCCAACGTCAATCTCTGAAAGTGACGGCAGCCTGGATTCCAACGCAGGTAGATAGCGAAAACAGCCCAGGGCAGGCAGTCCTTCCCCTTCTAACACAGTCAGCCTAAAAACCAGGCAGGACCTCTCACTTCTCTTTTTTATCTGCCTTGTAATAACACTGTGTTGTAAATAACTGCTCTGATCCCAATCTCCAACAGGATGGGATGGGATGGGATGGGGATGGGG
>NW_009225293.1:0-2065 GCF_000690835.1 Fulmarus glacialis
CATCCCCATCCTCATCCCCAACCCCATCCCCATCCAGATCTGCAGCCCCAGCCCCATCTATATCTGCTTCCCCAACCTCATCCCCATCTGCATTCCCAAAGCCATCCCCATCCTCATCCCCAACCCCATCCACATTCCCATCTGCATCCCCATCCCTATCCACATCCCCAACTCCATCCGCATCCCCAGCCCCAGCCCGCGCCAGGCTCCTTGCTCTCCTCCAGGCTTTTCCTGGGCACACACACGCTCTTCACTGTTGTTTGGCCAACTTTCTATTACCGCTTCCCATTCAGTCTTGATGACAAACCGTCCCTGAAACACTACCTTGTTTTCACATTGTTGCCTTTGGGTTTGGCCCCAATAGCTTGAAGCAGCTCCAGGTTCTCCCCAGGCGGCTGCCCGTGGCCGGTGGAAAGAATCATCCTTCCACAACGGGCTTGCAGACACTTTGCCTCCTCTTGACGCCTTAAAGCTGCTTACCTGCTCAAATCCGGCAAGCAAACCGGGAAATGTTCAGGCACGTGCTGAAGGGACGGCAAACGCCTCCTCTCGCACAGGTCAGGGCTGAAATCACGCCGTGTAAGTTGTGGCTCGGTCCAGCCGGCGTCTTCTCATCCCCAGGCCGGAGGCTGTGGCTGCATCACTGGGCTTGAGTGAGCGTGGTGAAATGCCACGACAAGACTGATGAGTGCTACGCAGAAGAGTAGACAGCAGGGTTTGTTTTTAAAGAAAAAAGCTAATTTATTGGGATTTTTGCATAAGGTAGCAAAAGGTATGCACACAGATCAAATCTCTTGAGCGGGACGGTTGGTTACTATCAAGTTGCAAAGGTCCTTGTAGCAGCATCTCCAGCTGGAGCAGGTGAGACTCCCCAGGCATACGCTCACCCGGTCCTGCACGATCACCTGCCTGACCTGTTGTTATAAATTATCTTAAACTACCTACAAAACATCTCCTAACTATCTCATATATATGTTCCGCTATTACAAATTGTCTGTGCACGGTTTGGTGAACGCTGCAGCAGGAACCACCTGGGGAGGTGGTGGGATGCCCAGATCCTCCCCGCAGGGTGTCCATCAGCACATGGAGGTGGTGCTTCTCCATTGACTTTAGGCACAGCAGAAGCTCTTGGGGGATCTTCAGGCCTGTCCGGAAGCTCCTGTATCCACCAGTCAGAAGTTTTCTTTGGAAGGCAGCTGGGATTTCAGTCCATCGGTCGGTCCGGTGCCTCGTCGCTGCAGGAATGAGCCGGGGAGCACCTGGACCACCCTGGTGGGACTGGATGTCCATCGGGTTCTGTGTGTGCGCCTGGGCACAGCCCCGATTCCCGGCCACGCCACAGTTATACCCAGGGGGCAAAACTGAATATTATCCTTCTATCACACTTACAACTTAAATACTATAGCTGTTGTGAGAGCAGACCCTCAGGAAGGGGTTGCTCTGGGCAGCTTCGGAGGGTTTTCAAGTGGTCTTGGAGGGTTTCTAGGTTTTCCAGCCTGTCGTGGTGGCCAAGGAACACTTGGCTGTCCCGGCTGCTCCATCCCTGACCCTGGCTTTGGCGTTGCACAAATTAAGGCCAACAAACCGCACTGTGCAGGGCCAGCGAGTCCACCCTTGCCTGCCTGACCTCAGGCGAGGGGAGGGACAGAGCCTGGTGTCCCACCAGGAAGGGTGGCGGTTGGAGGAGACATCTCGGTGCAGGAACAGGGGTAGCGCTGGCCCAGAAAACCAAGCGGCTCAGGTTTGGTGGAGCAGGGAAGGTACAAAGAGCAGCTTTCCAGATATCCCACCCAGGGCATTCCCTGCCTGGGCGGGACACTCGGCTCCCCTTGCGTCATTCCTTGGCTGCCAGGAAAGGTGGATCATGGGTATGGACCACAGCCAAGGAATTGGGGTGCAGGCAGAGAATTTCCTAGAGCCACGAGCTGATGCAAGCCCTTGTGGGAAAATGCGAGATAACCGAGTAGCAAAAGGCACCTGCAGAGTCAGGGTGAGAGCAGTGCAGCGGCAGACAGAGAAGCATGGCAGGGCTACAGGTCCGCTCCGTTCTGGTGACTGGGGCCAA
>NW_009225294.1:615-964 GCF_000690835.1 Fulmarus glacialis
AACAAATGGCAGATTGATTTTGTCCAATGTAGGTTTAGCCACATTTAAAATGATCCAGCGGTTATTACTACGATTGGCTTTGCAGCTGACAGGCAGTTGTAGGCAGAAGGAGAATAGATCCTGTTTACAGGAGACGTGTTCTTAACTGCTGTCAAATGCAGTTAAGTAAATATCATTAGGAAGAAGTGCTGTTAAGAGAGAAAAAAATGCCAATCCGATAAATATGCTTTTCCTCTTCTCGGATCCCTGCTCTTCTCGGGAAGGCTCTGCAGGGAGGAGCCGGCGCTTTCCCGACCGGGGGGGCTCTTTCCTCGGAGCTCCAGCAATGGGGTGGGGGAGAATCGCGGGT
>NW_009225295.1:0-25287 GCF_000690835.1 Fulmarus glacialis
ATAATAATAATAATAATAATTTCTTTTTCAGCAGCTGTCAAATGAAACCATTACTTCACATGTTTTGCGCTCTTAAAGGGCAAGGCAATCCCTTTTCTAAGGACTTTCTGCCCACGCAGGTCCGTAGCTTAGTCCTCTGCTCCAGCTGCAGACCATGCTGCTTTTTTCCAGCTTTACCTTTAAATGAGGAGCTGAAGGGTTTTTTGTGAGCGTCTTTTTTACTTTCTTTAGTATTGAGGCCTTATTTTAGGGGGAGTAGTAGAGCACCCTGTTCAATTCCACCTCTAACTCTTCCTCGGGCCAAAACTTTTTTCACTCTTTCTATGGTGGTTCTCAGCTGGAAATTCCTATGAGGCACCGTGATCTTTTCCATGGACTGTTGCTGCAGAAACCGAAAAGGGTTGCTGCATGGGGATGGGAGAGCCCGAGGGAAGCACATATGACAGATGCATTGGTGGATAGGCACTTTACACCCAGGTAAAAATTGACTGCAAATGTGTCAAGATCAGAAGAGCTGCTCTGCTGAAAAATGAGAAGTTATTATCTATGCCATTGTTTGCAGATGCAGTAGATACTAAGCTGATGTCTGTAAATGAACTCTGATCTGCAGTCCTAGGTACTTCTGTAAATTAAAAAAAACCAGCAAGACAGTGATTCTAATGAGGAATAGGAACCAAAATGCAAGAGAAAAACACATCTGTATTTTGAGGTGCTGGAAATGGGGATTCAGAGCTCAGTATTAGTGCTAAATTATTCCCATGCTCTCATTTTTCTCTGCGTTTCTCAGGCATTGTGAGTATAACATTTGCCCGTGTAGTCTTAGGCTAACCTGTCACCAGTCAACTTTGCACAAACACCAAACACCAGTCTTTAATCTGGTTTATGGGGAAACTCAGCAGTATTGTGCATTATCTCCCTGTCTCTGGACGCTCTCTATCAGGGATAAGATGGGAGAAGCCAATTGCTCCAACCACTAAAGAATGGGTTGTATTCACAGCTCTGCCACTGACACCCTGAAGTGCCCTTGGAAGCGTCATGTTCTCCCTATTTTTTATTTCCTCTGCTATAATAAGGGAACAATCATTCTCACCAGTCTTTGAGCTCCATTTTGGAAATTTTTGAAAGCAAAGCATTCTATAAATGCAAAGCGCTATTTTTACTACTTATCAGCTTATAACTGGACCTCTCTCTTCACGTAGGTACATAAGTCTCATTTTTCTCTGATTTTTGCCCCCTTGACTTCTTATGCTCTTTCTCTTTTGGCTCCTACTGCTTTGTCTGGCCATGAGATGTATTATTCAAATGCCCTTACACTCCTCTTATTGCTAATTATATATTAAAGAGGTTCTGACTTCATTTTTGCTCACTACAGAATCTTAGTCCATCCATGACACTGATAGAGAGGGCTGCTGGAGCTCAGAGAGAACTTGTGCAAATGGCACTTCTCTTTTCGGACTGTCAGTCTTAATGGAATATTTGATGAGCCAGTAATAACCCCAGCGCGCCTTATGTGCAAAGTTGGGGGAGAGCGAGAGACTTCTACCAGCTTTCATTTATTAATAGATGTTTGCGAAAAGAACGTTCTCTATAGAATGCTTTCCTGTGAATGATGGCACTTTCCATCAGTTTGGTTCAGGTTGATCCTGTCAGGCAAGCTGTATGAAAAGATCCCTCGTTGCTAGTTTGTGCAGGTTTCATGGGATCACAGAGAAAATAGTTTAGAGGGATCCCCGAAAGCTCATCTACTTCATCCTCTGCCTCAATGTGCAGAAGTGCTTCTGCTACCAATGTGTGGTTGTTGCTTGGGATGTGTCTGTAGATTACTACAGTTTGAAACATGCAGGGTGATTTTGGTTGAAATATGCACTCCTTTTTTGTAAATTCACAGATTCATAGGTCGAAAGTCCAGAAAAGGCTGTTGTACCATCCAGACCCACCACCAATAGTTTCAGAGATCAGGGAATTTTACTGGTTCTGAACCCAGTACTTTGGCTTAGATTTGTAGTTATGGATAGGTGCATTCGTAAGTTATTGTGGAGGTTCGGCATGGCATGTTCATTGGATTTTGCCTGATCATTTTTGGTCTTTCAGTGTGGAGGATCATGCTATTTGTTCCTCTGCCAAAGTGTGAATTTAAGAACCCAATTTTGGCCACCATTTTATGTAACCTTGGCTGCTCATTGATTTTGTGTCTGGTGAACATCACCAGCTGCTGAGATACTGTGGTGATGGATGTGGTATAAGGTCCTAAAGACGACAGAAAAATTACTGAATCCAGTGACGTACTGAACCACGGATAAGTCTTTGGTCTGTCACTTGCTTTTGGAAAATCTGCCCTAACATGTAAATTACGCTGGATCTTACATGCCAGGGAATCAGGATACCACAGGCAAATGTCTGTGATACCATGAAATGCCAGAGGCTGTAGCAGCAAATTCTCTTAACAAATTCCCTTTCTTTCTAAGGTATAGCTAAGTTACATCTTCCTTTCTTTCTCTAAGCTTTATTTCCTTCCCCAGTCGGCCTGGCACAGATTATGCAATGGCCAGAAGAGCTTATAATGACTAGACTGCTAGGGCAGTTATATTGTGGATGCTAGAATTTGAGCCTATGTAGATAAATTGAGAGATGAATTCTGAATTTAGAACCGAACTTTTTCACAATGGAGAAGTTTTTCGATCTCAAAGGCATACAGTGAAGCCATTTTCTAACTTAGAGTCATATCAAAATGTTTTCAATGTTTAGAACACACTGCACATACTTTGGCATCCAAATAAACAGGCAGAACAGCAACTCTATCACACTATAGTCAAAATCCCTGTTCCATACTTCGCTGAATATAGAGGACACCATCATCTTCAGCTCTCTCAGAGCAGGTCAACACTGCTTCTGTGAAGCCTTTTTCGTTAGGGACAATTGGATTTATTTTTTTATTTAAACTCTCACTGTCTTCTTTTGATTTGTTTTCTTCACTTCGATTTTTTTATTGTATTAAACTAGTAAGTAAATAATCCACATACATCTGATAGAGAGCAATAGATTAAATGAAATATTAATATGACATAAAAATCAAAAGAATGGATCTAAACAAAATGTTCTGAGATTATCGCAATGAAACACTTGAATGTTTAGCCATCAAACATTTCATTGAAGTTAACAATTTCCATAGAGAGGTCAGATTTTGATAAAAAATGGAATCAAAACTGTTCTGGCATTTTTTTCCTTTATCTCCAGCAGTTTTGGTGATTGATCTGCTAAATTCCATCATGACCTTCATCCATAAGGAAGGTCAGCTCACTGACCTGAAAGACAGTGTCCTTTTTAGGCATACAAAGAGCCAAGGACTCCTATCTCTTAATACAACTTCTGATGCTGACTGCCTTGCTCACATCATGTACATTTTCTACTGGGGCCTTTCTGTCACTAGAGGAGGAATAATCATTGTGGCTTTTTCTTTTTTCTTCCCAAAAAGTGTAGTGAATATATATTTGCTTGTATATGCCTTGTATTACTGAGGTGCAAAGGAATATATTGCTGATGTATTCATGTATGAGTAGTAGGCCTCAAAACAAGCTGTTTAGCGCTCTTTCTTGTATCAAAAAGTGAAAGGCAAGGGAAGGGCTTTTAAAAACAGTTCTTTTGACCGTATATGGTTTTTCTCTTCATATGAAGAGAACGACTTCTGCTTGGTCCACTTCCTACTAACCATCCTCATCCCTCAAATCTGAATAGAGGTCTTCAGTCTACTGGCATGTTTTCAGTGGTTGGGAACTGTCACATTTGTGGGAAAAGGGTAAACATTGCATATAGACTTGAAGAGAAACTAGAGCTGACTAAGTGGGTGTTGCTGGATTTGTTTAAAATGCTGACTCCTAGTGCAGTACACATCTGCCACTTGCAGTCTGTGGCATTACAGTTCGTAGTATCACATAGTTGTTGTATGAGATGCCTGCAAGGCTGTGTCAGGGCAGTGTTTGTAGAGGAGGTTCTCAAGGAGCAGGCAAGCAGCTGCATGATGTTTTAGCAGGATGCAGTTTCTGGCTGTTCTTCTCATCTGATAAATATTAAACCAAACATTAGAAAGGCTGTTGGTGGTTCTGTGTCATTGATGGTGTGAATAGATGTAAAATGGATGGAAAATTCACATGCAGTTGCTGTGGTGCTGGTAGGAAAATGCTTAACACGTACACCTGAAAATTCTCTCTTCTCTCTGCCTGCTTGCAACAGGAAAAAGGTGTATTTGTATACAGTAGTAGATGGCATGTCTTAAATTGAAGTAAGGGCATTGTGGGCTGTATTTGCTTGTGTATTCTCGATTGGTTTTCTTACTGTCACATGTTGAATTTGCAACTTACCAGGCCAGCTAGGATTGTAAGAGGTGTTACTGCCACACTGTTCTTCCTTGGTATGGCCTTGAAAGGGATGAACCTCAAAGACCTCCTTGCAGCTGTAGGTCGTCCAGGGCTAGAATTCGGTAGACTCAAATCTCCTATGTGACTTGCAGTATTGTCACTAGAACTTCTAGCTGCCTCACTGATTACTCCAGATGATTTATTGGCTTGCTGCTTTTTGTGTTCTCAACTTTCTCCTTACCACTAAGAGGTCATCAACGGGAGCGGGCAACTGGAAGATCTAAAATATATTTGTTTCATCTGTCCCTGTTCATGCTATCTAGGCATTCTTCCTACAACATCAGTTTCTTGCCATCACCATTTTCTTCCATATTATGACTGTGGCAGTGATCACTTTTTTGTTCCTAGTGATTTCAGTTCTATCTTAAGGATTTCCAGGGTGCCTGCCACAGTAGTATCTGAGTTCTTGTGAATACCTTCTGAAGCCATTTTCCTTAAATTGTTCATACAGGGCTTGTTATAGTACTTGGAGGTGTCAGCTTGAATGTCTTAGCCAAATGGAAATGTGGCTAACTCTCTGCCTTTTTAGCTCCCCCTTCTGTATGAGCTGGTTTCTTTACCCCGGATCTGAAAGCACTTTGGTATTAAATGAAATGTTTTCCCTGCAGCAAAATGCTTTGCAGCCCTTTGGGATGAAGCGTCTCTTAAAAATGAATGATTATAATAATAGTAGTAAATAGAGGTGATCTCATTTCTGTGTTTAGTATTTGTATGGACTTTGCCCAGGCAAATGAGGGTCATTTGGGACAGAAAGTGAAAAAGTGCAAATTATGGTTGGGCCATCATTTCTCCGATGCTAGTGTAAAACTCAGCTGCCTGTTGACTTCAAGTTTCTTTGTGTTGAAATCATCCCACTCTCTTACATGAAGTTCCACTGGATTTATGCTGGTGAGAGCAGATTTTGGCCCCTTAGTTGAAGCCCAAGACAATTACATCTCCATTAAGAAATTAATTCAGAATTAATGCAGTTATTGTGCAGCGATTAAATCCCAAACTGCAGTTAGAAAAACTGAATTATTGAGATTTGCCATTTAAGCTGTAGCTTGTACAGACATAATGAACTGGCCTTTTATATTACACGATAAACCTCATGTTCTTAATAATGACTTGGAATTGACTTCATGTAAATAACTAGTACAGCTGCAGCAATCATCTCCTGAGATGATGCTGCTATCTTGCCAGGATTTTTCTGGTTGCTGCATTCTTTTTTACTGCGGAGTTACTACAAAACGAACATGCATGGTCTCCTAGCAGCTCAATTAATACCTTGCGTAACTTCTAAAGAGCTCTTTATAGATATAACAGGTTGCTTATTGTAGGTTAAAAACGTACCAATTGAATTTGAGTGTTGCTGTTATTATTGTTGATGGAGTTTTTCCAATTCTGCAAGAAGAGATGTATAAATTACGTGGTGGTTAAAGCTCAATAAATATGGTTTAGCAGTAGAGCAGTTTGTACTTAATCTTCCGTACAAGGGCTGGTCCAGTAATCCAGTGAGTGATAGTGCAAAGATGTGTTCATGTGCGGAGCACTATGCCTGCATTTTTAACGGTGGCTCAGGGACTTAAGGCCCCATGGCTTTTGGCCATCTAATTCCCTTAGCTACTTTTAACAATCGAGTCATCTTAGAAATGAGCCCTATTTTTCAGTGCATTTCTCTCTGGCTGAATCTGAGGTTGGTTGGTTTGTTTTTCCAGGAAGGGTACTAATTTCTGTTATTGGTTCCCAAGCAATAAGGCACAGAGGTGGCATATTACTTGACTATGCAGGTGGAAGGACGCAAGATCTTCTCCTTTCCTGCCCTATGATACTGTTTTTACCTCTCTGCTTGGATTAGAGAGTTTAAGATCTGAATGTCAGACGGTAGAATCAGTGGAATCAGCTGGAAGTTCAGCTCTTTTCAGTTGCAAGCCATTAATTTAGGAGCTTCAATATGAACTTGAAAATCTCTTCAGCAGTCCGATTTTTTTGAAAATTTCAGCCTTGTGACTCATATTCATATGTATGAAAATTAACATAACGACTCTCCTATGTGAGAAAAAAACTACATTTTGTAGAACATCTTTTGCTTTTCTCTAGCAGGTAGTAGCAGCACGCACGATAGGAAAAAACAGCATCACCTCTTCCTAAGTTTCATCTTCCTTGTTTCATGTTCACTGACAGCAACGCCACCAGACACGGTCTGTACTTACCTTATGTCAATGTGTTTTTGCAGAACAGGATTACTCATTAATTCCCTGCATCCTGTTCTGTTTTCTAAGTCTGGACTCCGGTGAGGGCAGCTGACTCTTGGCATAGCTCCAAAGGGTTAAACATGAGAAAACTACTCTCTCCTTCAAATCTCTCTGTAACCAATGGTTTCTACTCAATCGAATGGCTTGCCTGTGCTTATGGGCTTTCTGGAGTTTCACAGGTGCAGCTGTCTGGGTACCTATTTGTCTACAGTGTGATAATAATTATTATTTCCTTTCCAGATCAGCTAAGTGCATTTGCAGCCCCTTCGTCCACCTCTTCTCAATCACCTTCTGCTTCTCTTTTCTCTTATTGGGGTGAAAATTCCCTGAGATGCTGTTCAGCAAGAATTTACAGAACAAGAAACAAATTGTTTCTGGAGAGTGCTATTTACCTTTTTTATTTTCTGCTTTGTTAGCGACGCAGAGGTTTCATTAGCAGGGAACAAAATGAATTCCAGGGACAGTGAGTAATATGCACACAAATTATATAAAAAACCCCACTAACAACCTTCAAACACGAAAATAACCAAACCCCCAGAAAGAATACAACCGAAGTATCTACTAATAAGGGAGCAAACTGCCTTCTGGATAATAGTGCAAGATGGAATTAGTCTGTTAAAACCTTAGGAACTAGCGGTGCTGTAACCAAAACCACAGGGTCACTGTGCCTACCCTGTGTTATGTTAATCCTCCAGAGAGCTGAGTCCAACTGAAAAGCATGTCAAAAGGGTCGTTACCTTTATTTCTTTCAGGGTATTTGTAGCCATTTGCTCTGGCAGTTGCTATGAACATCTGTGCAGTGGGCACATCATCTCCAAAGTGTGTTAGGTGGAGGCAGTGCATGTCAGCTACTCTGTCAGAACTGTAGGGTGAGCACCAAACCAGGCGAACAGGGAATGCTTCAGGCCAGAAGAGCATGGCATTGGCAGAGTTTGGTCAGATGGAGGGTCTAGAAATAAAATATCGGGTGATAGTACAGTTGTGATTTAGTTGCCTTACCAAAGCATTTATGGGCGTTCTTGCTCTTCTGCTCTTCCTTTCTTACCCCATGTTCAAAACTCAGTGTTCACAGCTGCAGGGCAGGTATTGAGTTCCTCTGTCCTATGGTAGGTGATAGAGCTGCACTGCTTGCTGCATGGTGTGTGAGGGGAAGAGCATATGAGTGCGTTATCTGAAACACAGCACCTTGGGAACTGACTGGCTCCTTTTATACACAAAGGATAATATCCACCAGTCTGTTGCTGGGGTAAACCTTCCTCTTTGCAAGAGGTTCTAGCAAAAAAGCCTTGAATCTGTACTTAAGATGGGGGGAAAAAAAAAAAAAAAGAAAACAGCCACCTTCAAGCCTGAGGGAATGGAGCTTGTTAGAGCAGATAACTAGGATACTTTTATGAAGTGGATCAAGCCCCCTCACCTCAGGGGAGGAAGTGTGGGGTGTTGATAAGATTGTACCGCACAGACGATGTTTGGTAATTAGCACTATCTCTAATGTAATCACTCACTAAGAGGTTTAGCTGGGATGTGACTTACCCAGGAGAGGCACTAGAGGAAAGGGGAAGAAAGGACAGGTGAGAAGAGCAAGATATAAGTAGTCTTTGCCCTTCTTTAATACTGTCTATCTGTGGATCTCAAAGAGTCCTGCCCACTTTTGACAACAAGCGTGTAGTAGCTCTGTGACATACATAGTATTATCCTCTTTTTGCATAGGAAGGAATAAGGTACAATCATGTTGATGACTATGGCTAGGCTGCCTGATGTGTCAGAAACTATGCTGGAAGTAGAAGAAGGACATCGAGAACAAGCACTCTCCTTAATGCTGGGTGGTACTGAGATACGCCCAAACCTGGAAGGTGTATGAATGAGACAACGTGTGTTTATATTCAGAATGAGTTTTGCCGTAAGAAGATGGTGTTCTGAGTTTACCGGAAGCAGTACATCAATCTCATTAGAAACAGTAACATGCTAGTTTGTCTTTTCTCCTAGAGAGTCCCTCTTGCATGTGACCATATGCCAGTCAAGAAGATTCACTGGGTTAGCTTAGCGATTTTCTGATCAACTGTGCTGGTTGCCTCCAAATAAACACCCCCTGTGAGATTCAGCACTGCCATCACTCTGTGGGTTTTGTTGCAGAGATGCCACATGTAATAATGGCCAGTGATAACACCCTGATTAATTTGGTCTCCAAACTTGTAGACACTTTTTAAATCAGATTTTGTGAGAAAGGCTCTGACACTGAATTTGAAGGAGGTGTGACTAGACGCTTCAGACATTGAAAGTTTCCCCCATTTGTAGATTTCATCTCATGCCACAAATTCCCACCGAGGAGGTGTTATTTTATTTTTCTAACTTTGAAATTGAAATCTGTTCTTCAGCCTAGGTGCTGCAATCCTGATTCTTAGCTGTTTGTAATATTCTTTCATCCAATACCCCAGCAGTCTTTCTGTGCACACATTTAGGCTCCACTATTTACACTTGATTCCTGCAGAGGCAGTTGGGGTAGTTGGTTTCTCCTCTCCTGCTTTCTCTAGTCCAGTTCCCTAAGGCATCCCCTTCCTCTCCAGACAAATAAATGCCTTGAGGCAAGCAGACGTCACTGTTGTAGTCTCGTTTGCATGGGAAGTTGTCAGGCCTGATCTGACCTGCCTTTCCATCAGGATTATAAAGGTGACGGATAGTCAATTTCAGGGATTCATGATCCATTTTAGCACAGCGCTTCACCTTGCAGCTAAGTAATACGGCTGTGATAAAATCAGCCATAATCACTGCATCTTACTCAGCACTGCCTTGGCTGTAAATATTGCCTTCATATATTAAAAGAAAGAAAGGAAAAAACCTCAAATGGAAGGAGAGAAAAAAAAGAAATCTAAAGAGAAAAGGTCTGTTGATCATGACTGACCAGAATCGTATTTCCTTATATTGTAGGCTTTCTGAAAGAGGGAAGCAGAGCTTGGAGCTGGTGGGCTCCTTGCAGTTCAAAGGAGACAGTGTAGAATGCACACCTGAAGCATTCCCCATTGCTGTGGGATGGTTCACTAGCAAAGCTAGACCTGGGATGTACACTGCTTAAGAAGCTAATGAACTTTGGGAATGCCTCCATCTTTCTTATAAGTGTTTTAAATCCTGAACAATTTTCAAAACAATTTCCTTGCTTTCCTCTAAGTTCAATCTTTGATTTCCTGAAGGAAGCATCATGACTGTCTTTTCTCTTTCCCAAAACAGTTTAGGACTGAAATGGAAGCCCTTTTGGCTTCTGAAAAAAAAAATACTTTTTCCTTCTTTGATTCATGATTACCCTCTGCAGCTGTTTGTTCACCGTTGTCCCAGCATCAGTGATCTTTGGAGCAAGATCTATCTATCATGGTTCATTTACACCATATAACCATCCTGTGCCTCAGGGAGTCACTACTAGATATTAAATCCAGATCCTTCATCTTTTGGACTATGTTCCAAATTACCGCTGTAATTTTTTCAGTGACTATAAAAATGCCACATGTTGGAAGTGTGTAAATAGGTGACGTATGAAAGCTCACCCTGCTGTTAATTTGTCCTGGTCTTGTCATAATGGCAAAAAGCCATTATCATCAGAACATATGTGAAGTATTTCTAGCATTGTAACAGACACAATAAAGTCTCTGTCGAGTCAGTTGAAGTTTCCTGCCCCTTAGTTTACTCTGTGGTAAGATCTGATGCCGGAAGAAGCATGATGAAACACTGGCTTCAAGGGCTTTGTGCATGTCCCTAAAGGGAAATCAAAAACCAGAAGGACTTTCAGGAGCTGCCCCCAAAAGAAGGATTGATAGAGGCTCAGCTGCAGGTATGAAAATGGTTACAGCGCAGTGATTCATGTAGAGTAGAGGTGAATGATGCTGTTAACACTGTGGTTCCCTGTAAAACTGAGGAGCAGTTTCATAGGTGGGTGAAAGTGGGTGCTGTCCTTCTCTGTTTTTGCTATACCTTCTCCTATCTAACTGTATAAGTTTACCGTGTTCTGCTCTGTTTCTTTTTTCCCTGTTAATTTGTGATAGTCCTTGATTTGCTCATTTCATTTTAGGAAATAGGAAATGGGGAGAAGGGCAAGTAAATGGGGAACATCGTCCTGACTTTAATCTGGAAAGGGCAAAAGGTACAACATCACAGACAAGTAAGTTTAAGTTTACATTATCTGAGGGAATAGCCTGTACACTGAACTCCAGGGCTGCCTTTTTGGCTATCTCCTGACAAAGCGTGTTACACAATAGTCTTTCGCATTTGCTTAGTTAGTCTCCTGCGCGGAACTGCCTCTGTGCTGAACTTCGGCTGAACTGCATTGATCATCAGTTTTCATCCTATCTGCTCTGGAAATTAGGAGAGAAAGAAGGGAAGGAGAAGTCTAGCTTGAAGTAAGGTTGTCTTCAATAAGAATTTAATTTAGATATTGCACAGTTACACTGTATTGGACAAATCACAGACCATTATGAGAAAGAAAAAAATAACTCAGGCTTCCTGTTCTGTAACCTCTGGATAAACCCAAACTGCCTGTTCAATAGCTGTGTTTCCACTCTTCCTTGCTTCTAAGGGTAAAATAGGCCAGTACATCTACTGAAGATTCTATTGGATGCCTGTATCCACTATCTGCCCAGTAAGCATAAAATAGATTTCATATGGTATCTCATGCTGTCTGCTGGGCTGGATCCCCTGACTTACTCCTCCTTGTTTGTGCTGTCAGGAAGCTAGCTTCAGCAGGTGGCTGAGGAGTTGTCTTCCCTAGGGGAACCTTCAAGTAGCGTAAAGTCATCCACACAAACCTACTTCCACAGGGGAGAGGAGGAGGCAGAAATTAATGTGGCAGGTCTGCCTTGTGCTCCTTGAAATCAGGCCTCTGTCTCACCATGTGCTGATAAGAAGTCAAGGGGAATATGTGAAAACCTCTGAAGTAAGGTGGAGCAATGCATACTCCCAGTGGGAAATTACATGTGAAAGGAAAAGGTGCTTCAAGGCGATGTGCTGTGACAATGGTTGTTTATGGAGGGCTGGGTATTATGTTGGTTAAAACATCAACACCTTAGCGACATCTCTGGTGCTTCCTGGGTAGTGGTGCGCTAAGGACCCAAGAAAAAAGAAAAATCCATGTGAGGAAATGGGTGCTCTGAAGATTAATTATAGGATGTAGATCTCATTGTCTTGGCTTCCTGGGTGTTTTCTTCTTCTTTTTTTTTTTTTTTTTTTTCCCCCCTCCTAATTTCTCATTGATACTTTTCACCTATTTTGGAATTTAGTTGAGCAAGTGAAATGAATCTTGCTAAGCCTTAGTCCACATTGCTAGTAACCATTTCCACATTTCTCAAAATACTTCGGCTCCTACTGCCAATTTAATACCATCACTTGGTCTCCAAGCACAGTGGCCAGGAATTGAATGGAGTAAGACACATAGCTGCACTGACTCTACCAGAAACAATTCCTTCAAACGAGAGATAAAGCAGGGTTTAGGGGTAATGTCTGGGAGCAGGTCTGTACTGTGAGTATTCACTCTGTATCTTTAAGGAGGAATTCAGTCCGCAAGGCAATGAATGGAGCCAAAATCCTGCCTACATTGCAGTCACTTTTCAAAATTTAGAAAGCCTTCACAGTTATAGAAGCAAAAATTTCTTTCCTTCCTCTCTCACAATGTTTCCTTTTCTCCAGGAAAGACTAAAAATAAATGAATGGGCAAATTAAATGCATGTTTACAGATGCCGCAGGATTAAAATGTTTGAATTGCTTTTATTTTCTGACAAACTTTAGCTACCACTTTCCTTTCCTGCTGGTTACAAATATCCCCTTACCAGTTAACCGGCTTTTCCTGTGCATCTCTAGTTGTCCCTCCCCTTTCTAAAAATCTCAACTCTTTTTCCCTAGGGGTGCTGTGGGGATAGAGAGAGCATGCATAGGTAGAAAATACTTATACTAAGTAAAACAATTCCACTTCCCTGCCATCTGAAATCAAAATTTCTAGATGAAGGGTGGTTCTGTCTCAGGAAACACTGGCACAGGTAATAGCACCACATTCCTGTGCTGCCAGACTGGAATAAAGACCCTGGCACCAGAGAGAGAGTGTTGATTTCAGCATAGCAGACAGTGCATCTCCATTGTTTTCACTGGGATGGTGTCCAGCATATAAAAGGCTAGACGAACACAGGCAAAGCTCTTTCTTCTTGCTGTCCTAACAGAGGAGTAGTGATGGCCCTGGAGGATTAAAAGGAACAGCATACATGGTGTGGGGCAGTTGTTTTGCTTTGGGATCAAAGCTGGATGGAAAAGTATTCTCCAATATTACCTGCACATTGTCAGTCCTGATGTAGAGGTGAAAGACCATGGTTCCATGTTAGGAAAAGCTGCACAATCTTTGGAACTGCAGTGAGGAGCACCCTGCCCAGCCAGCAGAGCACTCGACAAACGAATTGTTTTGCATCTGGGTTCTTACCTCGGGTTTTTCCTGAAATGAACTGGCTTGTTGCTGTTTCCTCCCACCGTGCTCTTTTTAAGTGGATCGTGTTGCAAACTATTTGTGCTCAGATGGCTTTGTTAAAGTAGATGCTAGGATTTGATTCATTAAATGTCATCTTTTGGTTCTCCTTTTAAGAGAGAGACTTCCCTCCTTAGGGGTGCACTGAAAAGAAGCTTGCTTTAACACACTGGCTATATTTTGCTTGGACCTCTTTTATCCTCCCTCCCCCTTTCTTTGATATCCAGATCAAACTCCTTCTAGGGAACTCCCTCCATCACAAGGATGTTTCTGTCTGTGATCTTGCTCATTCATCACTTGAACCCCCACAGCAAGTGGGAATCAGCATGTTGCTGCTTTTAGTTTAGTAATGCAATCATCTTTATCATCCAGAGGCCTTCTGCACCAAATGCACGCCTGAGAAAGAATTACTGTCTTGGCAAAGGGATCGGTGCCAGATATAGAGTATGAATTTAGTTCTCAGTCGTTAGCTCAAATCCACTGCAGGTTAGTTATGACCATAGAAGTCTTTTTTCTCTGTTGGCCACTTGGTGCTTCATGCATGTTGAATGGATGATCCCCTTCCTTCTCCTTCTTCTGGTAGATTAATGCCAGTGCTTTGCAGCATGTGTGATGGGTCCCATCGGCAGCAGTGTCAGCTTTCTGAAAAAGGTCCAAGACTTTCGACAAGCTGATTTCTTAGTACTAGATCTGCTGTGTGCAGTGGGTTGGGAAAATGCACACTGACTGTATCACAGTAAGACAGAAACATGGCATTGTTAATGGCTCTGCCATTATCAGAGAGAAGTCTATGTAATACCTTCAAAAGTCTGGCATTTTTCCTCCACTCTTGGAGATCTAGCTAATAATAGAGGAAAAGTGATCCAGTTACTAGCTCCTCAAATAGCAGTAGTACAGATACTCTGACTGTGCAGGTAGCAGCATTTGGCAACCGTGTTTTCCATCAGTAGCAAGTTTCTTCATACGTTGACTAGTTCACACATTTCCATTCCATTCACTTGCAATTGTTTGCTTGTGGGTCTGCACTTCCTATGTGTCTTGTGCCATCAGCATGACACATGTGACACCAAGATATAGTGAGCATCTAGCCCTTCAAAGGCAGGTTGCCCACAAAGCTTTCTGTCATGGAAGGCGTTTGTGGGTGTTGTGCTGTCACGGTGGTGACTGTCTAGCCTCAGAAATTCATGGGAAGTGTTTTGCTAGCAGTCCTAGCAAGCTCCTATAACAAGGCTTCTCAGGGGATTTTGTAGCCATTTTTTATTATTAGGTGAGCATTAACAAAGCTCTGCAAATCACATGGAAAGGACACGGTGTGCAATTACAGATGCAGAATTGTACAGCAGAAGCATGACTGCTGAAGTCGGAACACATGACTACAAAGATCTAAGCTGTACTGTTTTTCCAGAGTTGTTATTTAGTTGCCTTCCCACCAATCTTCAATTTTCCCTTGCGCAAAAATAAAGCCACAGTCGAGGAGGCTCCCTTCACTATGGGAATGCAGTTAATTACCTGAGCAGCCATGGTTCATGCAGTCTAGTGGTTGTATCTCTTAATAGTGACCTAAGGCCAGATGTACTAGAGGAAGGTAAGCCAAGAAATAGGAGCCAAAGGTAGAGATAGAGGTATATCATACAACTTTGTTAGATTTTGTACACTGACTATGGTCAGAACCCTCCAGTAAGTAAAAATTTCTGGGTGAAAAGGTGGCTGTTCTGTGAATGACATTACAGATTCGCAAGGTAGGATTTACCTCTTGGGTGCTAAAACTGGTGCTCCAATTTAGGTGTCTGGCGTGAAATATGACACCTGTTTAAATGGGTATACTTTGGCTTTTCACCTAGCATGGAAAAGAAAAATGCGTTGGAGACTACTGAGTTTGTGGTGCTTTGTTGGTGTTTTAGTTACAGTCTGAACAGACACATTCAGAATGTCGAAAACTACTTAACCCTGTTTTTCTAGAGAGGTTGATCACCTGAGCAGCCATCGTTCATGTGGTCCACTCAATTGAAGGGGACAGGAAAGGTTTTTGAGTTTTGAGGATTTTCTGTTTGTTTCCCCGGAAAACTGTTCTTCTGATGGCTTCCCATTCATTTCAGTTCAGTGTGGTTTAAAATAAAACTCACTCAGTGTTCTTGCAGATCCCTCCTCCCCACCTTTTTAAAAGCAGATCCTCAGGTGATCTACAGAGTCAGAGTTACAACAACTTAATGCTGTCTGTAGATGTGCCCCCAGGTCCCCTGGAATGCAGTAGTTTTCTGAATTTTCCACTCATCAGAGGATGTCTAGAGTAAAAAGAATATAAATTTAAAATGTTGAATGGAAGCAGGAAAAGAATCCCTTAGGGCTTATTTTACACAGGGAAATGAACTGATAGAACTATAGTGGAATAATTATAATTATACCACTGTGGCATAGCCATAAATGAGATAGAGTAATTGTATCAGAGGCATCTTCCTTTTATTCTCAAATACAGTGCTCACATAGGGAGTTATTCTGCTAGTGCTACAGCAGATGATTATTATTATCATTATTGTTGTTATTTATTAACCAGCATTTAATTTAGCACTTCTTTGCTGCAGATTTCAAAGTGCTTGAAAATTAAATCTGTATCTATCATCATCCCTGTTTGAAGTACCACTGTTGTCCTTCAGGCCAGTTTATACAAACTCTTAGAAAAATCTTTAGACCTTCTTCATTCATCATAAAAATGGAAAGAAAAAAATGGGCACGTACCCAAGTATTTTTCCTTTGCAGATCACCTTAAATATACATAGCTAAGAGCCAAAAAAGATAGGTTTTATTCCCAGCTCTGCTACTGACTCTCTGTATGTGACCTTGGCCAAGTTATTTCATTTTTACAAATGAGAATAATTGTGCTGACCTTGCAGAGGTGTTACGAGGCTTTATTTCTAAAGCTTGCAAAGCCTTTTGAGACCTTAAAGTGGAAGGAGATAGCAAAGTTTAAAGTACAACTATTATTAAACACATTTATCATATGGGTTGGATACAAATGTTTCAGCCATCTGATCTCAGTCTTTTTCATTTTTAAACTTCAAAGCCTAATTGAGATTTAGATTCTGTAAGTTTCACTGCTTCATTTCCAGTGTATGGATGATACCGTACATTCTCCTTTCCCTTCCTGCAACCCCGTAAAACAAATCTATGGCCAGCCTCTACCCATTCCACTTCCCTCATGGCCCTTCACTAGTAGATGGAGGCTGACGTGGCAGAGCTGACAAGATCAGGCGTTGTTAGGTCACTGATCTCTGCACTGAGGATTTTAATTAGACTTATATTCTTGAGCCCTCAGTGGCCTAATTGTTGCTGGGGCTCTTGAGTCTTCTTGAGAGACTGGATTGCAATCTTTGCAGGGTAATGCTTACGATACCTTATCTTTGCTGGTAAAGAAAAATCACCCCTTTGGTTGTAGTTTCTAAATACCATGAAGTGATTCTATAATGGTACCTCATTAGCATCTGTAGCTTTTGCCTGTTGGTTTCCATCTTTAATTCCCTCTGTGGTTGGTTGCCTTCCCTGGACCCTCCAAAGCAAATACCACACAGTGAGATTTTTTCCTAGCAGAACTTTCTGTTTCAAGTGTCAAGCATATCTTATGCATGAGGAGATGCTGGAAAAAAAAGGCTATACATCTTTTACTTGAGGCAATGTATTTTACATGTCTCCTAAGCAAAGTAATGTTTAAGTGGACAGTATCTGGTAACCCTGAAACACACACCCCCTGCATAGACCCATCAGTGATTTCTACAAAGCAAATGAAACATAACTCAGAAAGTGAGCATTTGACAGAAAGTATGTTCACTATGCTGGGATCCACACTCCCACTGGAAAATTTGGAGGGATCTGTACGTGGAGAAAAAGTTGAAAACCAATGCTTTAGAAAGTTCCAGTATTGTGTTTCCATAGCTGGTGGTGGTGCCAGCCTGAAACAAGGGAGCTTTGTCTGAATGAGGTGCTGAGCCAAATTCTTTGCACCTTTCTGAATGTATTCTTTGCAACATGTCAGAGATGCTGCATTAACTGCAGTGCCTTGGTCTGATATATGGCAGGTGATGGCACTGTTTCTCTCTAACTTGTTTTCCTTTGCAGTTTTAGTTAGATGTGGGTCAGCTCTATTGTACGGTGGCCTCCAGCTTCTGTACTCCCACAACAAATGCATCAGTAGGCATCTCTAGCTGCTGGATGTCACACCCCGTCCTCATGAAAAGCCTGTTCTCTTTGTGCCAACCAAATTGCCAGGTGGACACAACTCTCTCCCTTTGCTTACTCCAGGATAAAAGGTTCTCGTGGAGTTCTGTTTACTTGAGACTTTCTTTATGCTGGTATATCTTTCAGCCAAAATCCAATACTTCTTGTACTCGAACAAACAGAAAGGTGGTTATCAAAATTTGAACGCCTCAGATTTTGGCTGCGCTGTTTGCTCTGCTGCATCATAAAAGACACTAACTTTATTTGAAAGACAAGGAAAAAGTAGGGAATGATTGTTGGCATTATAATATTGAATAAGGTTTATAATAGCAATAATCCTCCATGAAAACAGTTGTTATCATAGTTAATGTCCACTTTGTCAGTGTGTTAACCTTCCTTGGCTTTGCCTCGGGCCATTAAATGACCAACCATTCGTTAAACACCCGGGAGCGACCAATTTCAGGGGGAATATTATGGAGTTCATTTGCTAAGTGAAGCACTTGAAATAGCATGCGTGTGTCACTTGCTACCGCTTATGTGTGTGTACCTGCACCAGCTCTCACACACATGAACTTGGCCGTAGACACAGTTCTCTCTTCTCACGTGTGTCCTCATTTATGAATGCACTGATTCACGTCCTCCCGTGTTAGGCCTGAATCCGGGTAATACAGATGGGCTTCTAAGAGGAAGAGGGAAGATGTGTGTCTATGAATTGGTCTGACAACTTGGGAGAGGCATACTCCCAGTTTTTTCTCACCTTTCTGTAGTTTCTGCTTTTTCTGCATTTCACTTTCCTTTGTTATTTTTCCTAAAACAGTTGTGTTTTCACCTAGCTTTTAACAGAACAATCATTCAGATGCAGTCTGAAAGATCCCCACTGAACTGCATTGATATTGTCACTCCTCCTTCTTTGACTTGCTCTTTTCCCCAGAGATTGACTCTTTTCTGATGTTTTTTATCATGTGATGCTAACTTTCCTTGGTATCTTTCATGACAACTGAACATAAGTCTTAGTCTTCTACTTCTGAGCTTGACAATTACTTTTACCACCTCTTCTATTGTTTTCCACTGTTCCTTTGCTTTTCTCAAGCAGCTGAAGTGAAGTCAGTCACTTCCCCTATAATGTAGCACTGGGAGCTGTAGCCCCTCCGTTTATTCCCGTAGGCCAGGCACATCTGGACTGGTTTTCTCCAGGCTGAGGATTCCACTACATACCAGAAGAGTTATTGTTCATACATTATGGGGAATGTGGATCCCACCATGTGCCCCTTTGCCCTCTTTATTTGTGCCTGTAAAATGTTATGTAAAAATATTGAACTTTATACCCTTTATCACTGTATGTTGTGAGCGTAAATCTGTTTTCTCTCGTATCAATTTCAGAGAGATTTACTGGTTTGTATAAAAATGGCCTGTGTGTGTTCTTCTGCTGATAATCTCTGCTTGCATTTTGGTCCTTAAAAGTTCCCCAGGGCAGGGGTCATGTCTTTCCACGTATCTGGAAAGCAGCTAGAACATAGCAGTGCTTCCTCATGCGAAGAGGAAAGAGGGGGGGGAGAAAAGTTCTGCCTTATCATTAGGATTGCAAAGGTTACAATGAAAGCTCCTACTGTTGAATAGTGAAATCTATTTGAAAATATAATGCTAGACAGCACTCTATGGCAGGAGCAGCAAGAGGGCACACTGGAGTCCCTGGCACCCCTTTGCTTGAAAAGAAAACGGTACCTTGTGCTTCAGATATGCAAATGCAGGTGCTCTTTATACTTCCTCAGCACTTCAGAAATTAAAATGGAGAAAAAGATTCTCCTTCAGTGCCAGCCACTCTTAATTGCACCTCTCTGTCTCAGTATGAATTTCGTTACTTTTTAAGGGCTCCCCCGCTTTCCTCCCTGTCTTTCTGGAATGGTAAAGTGCTCTCACTTGCTGCTTGGACACTCCCAAGTGCTGCTCGCTGCAGGTGTCAGTCTGACAGTTTATGAGAGCACTTCATAATCCCATAAAGAGACGGAGAGGAGAGCACTTTGCGATGCACAGCCAGAGATGCTGCTTAGCTTCATATGCTCTTCACATGCAAATTAGGAAGGCTGCTTTCACTACACAGGCCCTTCAAGACACACAGAAGTGCAAACATTTTCAGAGAGAGTCTGTATCTGGTAAGCAAACATCTTTAACTTTCCACAAGTGTGTCTCCCTTGTCCTCCTATCAAATAAAAAAGCAAGGAAACTAAGTAACTAAATAAATAGTTATTAGGAATAGTTATATTGACAAAACTAAATAAACTAAATAGCTAAATAACAAGATTTCCATCTCGTCCTTCTGTGAGATTCCAGCCATAGCAGGAAGGATCCAGAAAAGAAGCACATGCACAAGCAGAAGTTCAGGCCATTGAAAAATTGGGCATCCAAGAAACCAAGATAATGAGCTTTGAGATCATGTGGTTTTAAAACAAAATAAGCCTAAGGCTTATCTATTTGATTCCTAAGCCATTAGGATGCATTTGGTTCATGTTGTTTTAGCTTTTTAAAAATTGGAAAGATTATTTCTTTTTTCTTTTCTTTAAAAAAACAGCCAAAGACAGAAAGAAAAAAACACACTAGTTTCTAAATCTGTGGTTCTCAGCTTTAGAAACTAGTGATTTAGAAGTAAAAAAACATTGCTTATAAGATGACTTGTGCAGAGAATGGCATGATGACTGCCTTTAGGACACTTCATTAAAGCACAGATAGCAAGGGGATGAAATGTTCTATTTGCAATTCCTTCTTGCCTCTTTGGTACATTTAATTTACTTTTAATATAATTATTCATTACTTAATACAGCAAATATTATTTACCTAAATATCTGTGGTATAAAATCTGTTTATCCAACGTGAGATCATATCCCTCAGTTGTTTCTGACATACCAAACAGTACTCTGTCCTGCATAACCTTTTACTAGCATGCCTTATGTGACCTCCCATTCCTGTCAGATAAATAAAGGAAGGTGAGAGCATGTTTTTAAGGACTGTCCTCCCTACCTCTGGATTTATAAAAAACTGCTGCTAGAATGTGGGGCAATGTAATGAGCTGCTTGCTCACTAGCCACTCACACAGCATTCTGTTACCCAAGCATGGAGGGTATTTTCCACAAGCAAAAAGAGATAGTGGGAAGGGGGTTAAAATACAGAGGGCTTGCTTTCTCTTCTGACTGATGTTAAACATAGATCCAAGAGCATGTCCTTTTGGAGTCAGTGGAATTAGACCAATGTTTTAGCAGTAAAGGATGGGAATGAGGCCCATGATGTGCTTAAGTTTTACAATGCTGGCATGTGTTGAGTTCTGGTAACTGTCTGGGCTTCTGTGGGTGATGTAAAGTTCCCACAGTTCTTGCCTCTGGTTAGCATCACATGTAAATGAAGCTATTATAAATCGTACTTTTAAGGCGTGTAAGTGGCAAATTAGCAACCGATACTGCAGGAAGAAATCAGCTAGCTTTCCCACAGCTAGTGCTGGGCAGGACATTAGGAATGTACATTTAAAACAAAAGCTGGGAAGCTAGATGGCATTAGGGATTGGTAATATGAGTATGACGGCTTTTGACTTCTGTGTCACAGATTTGAATGCAGCCTAGGAAATGAAAGCTGTTAGCTACTTCATGGTGCTGTCTCAGGAGAATATATAGGCTTCACATCAGTTCCTTGTTCTTGAATCAAGGAATGTTGAGCCAAACAGAAATCCTTCCACTGATTTTGTTGACTTTGTGAGCTTTGGGTAACCTACTGGGCAGCTGTGTAAACTGCATATCCCCAACCTGTAAACTCTCTCTAGAATAGAGTCCTGACGGAAGGGCCAAGCCTGAGGTCTAATCTCTGTCCTGGAGACAGTCCCACTGTATCAGCATTTGGACATGTCTGTGGAATAGGGTGTGGAAAGCAAGTGTTGTTCCCTGCCCTGTGGATTAATAGAGAATTTCTTGGGAGTGGTAATACAGCATACTAAAGCCAAAATCCTTCCCACCCCCTACCCCTCCACATCAAAACCACCACCACCAAAAATACCTTTTGTTGTAAATATCCATGTAAGTAGTGCCTGTCTGAATTCACACGGTTAGTTTGTTGCACCAGCCTATGTATAATGTCCCTGTGGGTCATTCCTCTCCCTGCTGATTCGTAGCACCTTTTATCCAAGGTTCTTAAAGTCACTGTGAAACAGTAATGAATTCAGCTGCGCAGTACCCCTCCTAGTTAGGTAAATGCTATTTCTGTTTCCACAGATGGGGGGAAATGAGGCACAAACCATGCTCTAATGCATCATTGTCCTTTTTCTGCATGGTGAGGTCTCTGTCCCCCCTGCTGGAAAAACTGCTCAGAACTGTTCTCTGACTCTAGACATACCTGATGAATCCCATTCATACAGACAAAAACTGGGAGCTGGAATTATACTCTTGTCCTTCAGCTACCTAAAGCAGACTTCTGAAACTTTAATTAAAGGACATCTATATTAGCTATCTGTAGTGGTAGTAGTTTAATTAATGACTTATTAATACCTCTCTGTGGGTCTATCCAGTATAGGGCAACATAATCATTGTGTATTACATCCATGTAATGAAGGACCGGTTAGAACTGTCTTGCGACTGCCGGTTCTGTGATATGGAAAAGACCTTATGGTGGCTTGAAGCTTCCTACTCGCCGTTTCTGGATGTTTTAGGGAGATTAGCAGCCTTCCTGAACACAGTAACGCTTTGTTTCTGTATTGATTAAACTTTTACATACACTGCCATCTTCACGAATTTGTCATTACCCTCCTTAGCTCCATAGTTTTGGGAAACGGCTGTTATCACCATCTTGCTTATGAGTGCAAATGGCTGAAATGACAGAGACATCATTCTGTTTGCAAACAAGTGAAAGAAAACCTGAAACTCAAATGCACTTTCAACCATCAAGTGGAGAAAACTGTCATCAGATCAAGATTTGATGGTAAAAGATTCCTCTCCTGTTCTTATTTTATATGCAGGCAGAGGCAGGAAATGATGAAGACTAGAAAAAGCAAGTTTCAGGATCCAACACCCACAATTCCCAAGGGGCTAGTAGTCTGTTTTTCATATTTTTTTTCCTCTTTCTCACAAGAGTATCCAGGGCACATGTGAATGATCATACTGTCTTCCACTCCCAAGTGGCTTCAAGTCTGTTCTTCAGCTCATGATCACAGACTCTGTATGAAAGCACAGAGCCTCTTAATGTGACAGCTCTAGGGGACAAGTCTGAGCTGATGAGACAAAGTTTTGTCAGCCAGGTGTCTTGTGAAGACTTTGTTTTTAGTGGAAAGATGAGACTGTCTTCAGAAATACTTGCCGAGAGCTTTGTTTCTCCTACCTTGTTTTCCTCCTTGTTACCTCTCTGGCCGGTCAGTGGTGAGTGATTGCTGAATTGTTGTCTTCTCACACCTCTTGTACAGTGTGCCCATTGCTCCCACCATCTCTGCTTTGAGCTGTTATATATGGCAGGTTGCTATGCCGGTCCCAGCATGATAAACAAGAGGTTCATCAGCATTTGGGGCTGGATGCAATTAAATGGAAGGAAATCACTTGTTCTTCACATAAGCAGAACAAAGGGAAAGGAAGGAAAGGATGATACTCATCCTCCTGCTCTGCCTGTCAGAATGTCTTATCCTGTCTCACACCCACTCACGCATGTGCACTGGTGTGCACACATGAACATTTATTATTAAGCTGCTCCTGACATTGCTGCTTCTGAAATTTGGTGGCTTTTGATTAGCTCTTTTCCCTTCAGGTATCTGTTTGGCTAAAACTGTGTCCTTCCAACTTCATCCAGAAAACATGGTTTTGGAGTAATGGAGTAATGTTTAGAGGCCAGAAGAGGTATGCACAAGAGCTTCTCCGATAGAGCTTGTTCTCACATTTTTGCACAGTTGGGAGGAACAGCTGTGTGTTGTTCCTGCACTGGTGTTCTTACTCTTTCATATATACCTCCCTCTGTCAAGACCAGTTGGAGAAGCGGGGACACAAGAAGCCACATACCCTTTCTGAATCTGCAGGTCACATATCATCAATTACTTTTTGACGAGGTCAAGCAAGAATCCTGAGAAGAGTCAAACTCCATAATTAAATGCCACCCCCCAGGTAGCTGATGTGTACTGAAGGACTCTGAAAAATACTGCAACAAACAAGGTTTCTCTTGTTTGGTCCTCCAAGCAACAGTTTTATGGTTCCAATTAATTAGCTTCGTCAAGAACCCCCTAGACTTCTCAAAATAGAAGATGAAGTGAAATAGGTGCAAGCCTTTAAATTACTTACATTTGAGGGTGTGAAGTTGACCCTTATACTTTACATAACATTTCTCTGATCACAGACAGTAGTTCTTTCTGGTGTTGAATCCCAGATTCTTGAAATAAAAATAGTCACTTTAAAGTGCCCAGATTTTCCTGGCTAACTCTATTCTGCTACAGATGTATGCATGTCTCCAAGTACATGTATGCATCCTTGTTTGTAGGCATCTTGGCACACATCCATGCCCCCTCCTAATTCTAGTTTTTGGGCTAGTGATCACTGTAAAAACACAGGAAGTTGTGCTTTTGCCTTGGTCCTCTAGACACTGGACTTTGGTCGCTAGAGACCACAGTAATACAGGCAGCAATGCTGTGACAGTGTTGTGAAGCTGAAGATTGTGAAATGTCCACCTGTCCTCTGAGAAGGCCTTTATCCTAGGAGCTCAACACTAATTGGTGTCCTCATCTTCCAGGTTAAGTACAAACTTAGGACTACAGGGATGAAGCTGCTTCCTGTCTTCTAAAATTATGTTTTTGCTGTACATTCCTCAACTACCACTTTATTAGAAGTGGCTAGAGAAATGAAGAAAGTTTCTGCAAATGTATAGGCAGAGTAAGATTTTCTGTTAATAAGATTTTCTGAATCAAAGTCCTTCACAAATGCATCCAAAGGACAACGTGCCTAGACTCTGTGTCCCAAAGTTAATTATACAGCCCTTAAAGTAAATAGGCACATACTAAGTTCTCGTTGAAGTTGATGGTAAATAGATAGCTAATAGCTATAGCTTTTGAACACTTGCACCTTAAGCAGTTGCAGCAAGGTGAGATCCTGGAGTGTGGAAAAACAGAGGAGCTGGAAGGTGTGCTTGTATTGTTTAGGTGAGTCTTCACGAGCAGCCTTACAGTAACGGTAGAAATTCTTTTCTCCAGTATACACAAGGGGAAACTTAAGGCTCAATAACATAAAAACTTTTTTTTTTTCAGTTGGTCTTCATTAAAAAGATCATTCTCTTCCACAGGCAGAGAAACTGAGGCAGTGCTCCAATCACTCACAAAACTTCTGACAGAATAGGAAGCAGAATCCAAATTCACTGACTCTTAGTACAATGCTAGAAACTTACTTTTTCACAGGCGTGCACACAGAGGTTTTGATATAGGGACAAGAATGGGAGGAATGAAGCACGCGTTTCCTTTACACTGGTTCTTCAGGTGCTACTGACAACCCCCTAAATATTTTAAAGTTTTCTCCTCTTACGTAGACAGCCTTCTTAGGTAAATCTCTTAGGCTAGAAACCTAAATTAACAACTATGTTGGCTACTGGTGGAGGGAGATAAACAGCGATGATTAATCAAGCTCAGGGAAATTCAAATCATGCAGTTCTGTGAATCTCAGAGAAGTTGTGGACTTTGTTTTGAGGTCTGGGAAGTGGTTCCAGCCCTCTCTGTACTTATCCAGGCAGAATGTCTTTATTGACACTAGCCAAAGGCATAATCTAAACAGAATTACCAAGCACAGCAGATTGCTGGGGGCATCCAAACAGCCACAACCCCAACTACCTACTTTGCAGAGCATGGCCAGTACCAGCGTTGAGAAAGGATGTGTGTGGCAGTGATTACCTTGGTGGTTGGAGCCAGGGTTGCCCCTGCCCTCCTCATCTTCCCCACAGATGCTGCAAGCCTGACTCTACAGGGTCA